>NW_026706763.1:0-66209 GCF_029867415.1 Vicia villosa | reverse complement strand
CCTCAAATGACCTCCCTTGAGATGTTAGAATGCTCACTTCCCAAAGATAAGCTTTGGTTTGAAGAAATCGATTCTTCTTGCCAAAGAACTTTGAAAAACAATGAACAAGAGGAGAGAAGGAGAAAGCAAGTAATATGGTTGCTTTGGTGTGTTTTTGAATGAGGAATGCATCTGTATTTATAGGCAAATGGATCAGTATAGCTGCAGAGGAGTGAGCTTCCTTAGTGAAGTTGATTTGCTTTCTTAGCCATGAAGGAATTTTGCAAATATCTCTTATGCAATGATGAGAATTTTGATTCCATTTGATCAATCCCCTAGCCCTCGATTTTGCTTGATCTTAGGGGACAATTCTGAGCCAGAAATGAGCTCTAATTGGTTGGTGAGAAGATTCCTTGGGTGATTCATCAATTTGCCATAAATTCACAAATGTAATCATTACATAATCACATGTTCTTGTTTTTTAGAATCTTCTTCAATCCTTATGGCATGGTGAAAATGAATGCATGGCATGGTTTCAGATGTGTTATGGGTCGTGTAGCATCCATAAGAGAGGTTATTTGCACAAAATTTGCAAAGTCCAAAAGTGTCCATGACCTATAATTTTACTTCATGAGGCCAACTTTGAACAAGCATAACTCCTAGCTCAAATTGAATTTGGAGAAGGTTGAACACAATTTGGAAAGCCCTAAACATCTACTTCAAATCATTAGTTTATGTCTTCTTCAGAATCATTTAGGAAATTTGTGAAAAATGAGCCTAAAGTTGGATGAAAACTAGGTTAAAACACTTAGAAAAATTTCTAAGTGTTTATGACCTAAACTTCAAAATTTCCAAAACTTCATAAATGGTTGATCTTTTGAAAAAAGTTCCTTTGTAAGATGTTGTTTTATTTTGCAAGATCTACAACTTTCATGTTGGAAGTTTTTTGAGTTGTGTAGGTGAAATTTTGAGATCTCACCATGCCTTCAAAAACCCTAATTCCCGACTTTTCGCTCCTTGATGAATTTCTTTGAATTTCTTTGGCCAAATGACTTTGACATCCATATATTGATGATATTGATCTTTGAAAGTCATTTTTTGACCAAAAACCTTAAAAGTCAATGATGATCCTTCACAGTTGACTTTTTCCTGACAAAGTGAATTTTTGGGCTTTTGTGTAGAAATAAGATCTTCTCCACAAATGGATGATATAAATGGATTATATGGAGGTAGTAGAGATCCTTGAATCATGTCTTGAGTTTTGGATTCATGCCCTGATCAGAAGTCAACTATCTTGGTGAATTAGGTCAAAACCCTAATTTGTCGACCATGTGAAAGTAATGACTGTAGACTTTGAATTGAAGTGTGATGTCCAGTAGACCTTGTAATATGAGTTATTTGAAGATGATTGATGTCTTTGAATGACCCTCTGAGGTTTTTTAGGGTTTCCCAAATGTGATCCCTGATTTCAGTCCTTGATAGGCTCAGAACCCTAGTCTGGCGACCTGAGTAAACCTGTACTCATATGACTGGATGTCTAATCAATCATAGATGAGAAAAGTGAAGTCTTTGAGCCTCATGATTGTATTAGGGACTAATCCTTGTATTGATTGATCCTTTGCCTGAGCTTTCTTGTCTTTGAGCATCCTCGATTAGGTACCAGATGGAGAAATGACTGCTCTGGGTACTTGTCTTGACCTGATGAAAAATCCTGAAGATATGTCATCTCAGGGGGGTCAAAAATTAGGGTATGACACATTCAGTTAGCATCATTGAGTCTCAGGGAAGCTGTTGAGATCATTCATTCAAGCCCAGGTGCTCTCTATCATCCTCACGACCTCCATTTTCAGAGGTAAGTTTCTGAACCTCACCTCTTTAATTTAAGCACTCTTTGTGATAAAGCTCGATTCTATCTTGTTCAGCATCATCAGAGGATTGAAAACCCTCTATCATCATTCATTTATCTTTCAGTATAGTCATTTAATTTGATTTTCAAAATTTAGGGTTCTTCACGATTTCTGGTAAATTAGTTAGATGTAGTTAATATAAATAGATATTAGTTACATATTTAGATTCGTGAGGAAATTTGGAGTGAAATTCATCTTTACATCATCACGTTTGGTTGAGAAACGAGTAAGTTCAGAAATCCAAATTTGAAGAGCTTGAGGTTGAAGATGAAGATGGTGGGTGGCGCCATTTTTGAATTCTCAGGGGAGGGTTTAAAATATATTTAACTGAAAGCGTGTTTTAAACGAATACATCGTTTGCCCTAGTGGCCTCACATGCGCTCTTAGTCTCCTCATGCCTCAAGTCTGGGGTTCGAATCCCCCTCGCCCCAGACTTTTTGCTTCTTTTATTTTTCCCTGATTAACCACTTGTTTGAAAATATAATGAACTGGATGTGTGACAATAACACCAAGCGCGCGTTGGCCCAGTGGTGTTATTTTGGGTAAGTGACTTGGAGGGCGTGAGTTCAATCCCTCTAGGTGACAAAACATTATTTTTTATCACTTATTTCCTTCAATTTTCTCACAACTTCACATAATTAATTAACCCATCAAACTAATTTATTTTCACTTCATTTTTCACACACTTGTCATTTAATACATCTATTTTGTGAATAGTCAAAAAAATCATAAAAATATTATTTATTTCATGAATTTTAATTAGGTTTAAAATAGTATGTTTTTAAGTGTTTTCTTAAATACTTTAAATATATATTGTCACCTTATCTTAACCTAATCACTTTGTAAATAATTTTATGATAAAACCCTAATTGTTTAGGTCTTAATTAGTTAAAAGTCTTTACTTTTACCTTAATTAAGTTGACTTTTTGTCAAATTTCAAAACTGTTTTCAATCTCCGAATAAATCAAATGATTAGGGTTTTCAAACAACAAAACCTTGTATCATTCCAAATCATTTTTCAAATTGCTTTTACACCATTACTGTAAAGTACTGGGCCTCTAATAGAGTGTAAGTCCCAAAAACCTTCTCTTCTTAGCTTGTTTTCAAAACTGTATTTTCAAAATCTTCTTTCTGTTTTCAAAACATTCTTCTGGTATTTGAAGGGCATTATTCCCGGTGAAACTCTTCAGATACCTATGTGACCTTTGTCCATCTTCACTTCTTCTGTTTTCAAAAACCATTAACTGTTTATCATATATATATTCAACTGTTATCAACAAAACAACAAAAATTACTGTTGAGGCTCTGTACATACTTCTCCAAAGGCCTCCACTCCATCCAGGTTTAGGCTTTACAAGCTTTCAATTTACAGTCTTTATTTAAATTACTATCAAATATAAACTGTGCATATATTAGTTTAGAACTACATTTGAGTATAAACCTTAAGACAGTTAAACTATATATATATATTATAGGAATATGACCTAGGATTGAGAATGTCTTCCCGGTGAAGGCTCTTTCCTAATTAGAGATCTGTAGTTCAAACCCCCAAGATGAAGTATTCCCGGTGAAACATCTTGGTAAAAACCTTAGAATCCAAAATAATAGGACACATCCACCCAAAGAGGAATTATTCCCGGTGAAACCTCTTACCCATTTGCCTAGAGCCAAAATAAGTTCAAAACTACATAGCTTTCTCTTGTGCTATAACAAGGACCCTCGATTAGCCTCCTCTTGGGCTTTGTACAAGGACCCACAGGCTTCTTAAAAGCATTTCCAGCTTCCTCTTGAGCTTGTATACAAGGACCCATCAGGTTTCTTATAAACATAGGAACAGGTCTTTAGTCACCTTTTAGCCTACCCTGGTGAGTTTCTTCCAATTTAAACCAGACTTTAAACAAGCTAAGTTTGTCTAAATTCTACATTGAGTACATTTTTGGAATGAGAGACATGGACAGTCTCTGTCACCCTGATCTTCATCAATCTTCCTTAGCAGAGTCTAGGATCTATGTTTATTTTCTCCTCAGCATGTGTCAGCCTTCATCTTGGGCTTTAAACAAGAAGTCTCCACTAGATAATCTTTCTGCCAATCATTTCAATAAAATCCCTGGAAAGGGTTAGCTTCCACACATTCCTTCATTTTTAACAAAAACCCCTGGAAAGGGTTAGCCTCCAAAGTCAATTAAAATCAATCCATCATTTCAACAAAACCCCTAGAAAGGGTTAGCCTCCAAAGTCAATTAATAAATAATGTCATTTCTCTTAGGAGATAATTTCCCCAAAAAAAAGAGTCAAAACCCCTGGAAAGGGTCAGCCTCCAAAAACATGATAAAGTCAGTCTTTTAACAGACAAATTCACCAGCTGAGTCAAAATCCCTGGAAAGGGTTAGCTTCCAAAGAAAAAACAGTCTTTCAATAAATAAAACCTCCTCAGTAGAGTCAAAACCAACAAAAACAGTTAGCCTCAACCTTGGGCTTTATACAAGGCACCCAAACAATAAAACTCCCCTGTCAAGAGTCAGCCTCAACCTTGGGCATTGTACAAGGCAGATAATAGAGTCTCCCCAGTGAGTTCTTCATCACTCAGTAGCCACAACCTTGGGCTTTGTACAAGGCAGATAAACCATACTTTCATGTGTCAAAGATTCCTAACACCTAGGATCTTTTCCCCATAGAGTCATCCATACTCAGTTTATTTAAGAGTCAGCCACAACCTTGGGCTTTGTACAAGGCAGAAAATAATGTTTTTTTCCTAGCTAGAGTCAGCCACAACCTTGGGCTTTGTACAAGGCACATAAAATAGAGTCATTCATTCAATTATCCTCAGCAATCAGCCACAACCTTGGGCTTTGTACAAGGCACACAAATAGAGTCTCCCTAAGTAGAGTCAGCCTCAATTCTGGGCTTTGTACAGAACACAAAAATACCCTGTAATTAATCCCCAGTGGAGTCACCTCCCAGAGTCAATAATATTTAATCAATTAAAAAGCCTCAAGCTTGGGCCTCATACAAGCCAGCTAAAGTCAAATCTTTTATACAGTAAATAGACATAGCTTATCTCTATAGAGAGATATTTTTACTACTCTACCACATTCAAACAAACAAACATTTCAATTTCAATTTCATTCAAAGTCTCCCATTTAGGACTCTAAAAGACATGCTCTGGCACATCCCCAGACTTGTACACTTTCCCTAATTTGGATGAGCATCTTTCTTTCATTTTAGAGGCACGATGGCTGTCATACTTGATCAACCAAGTAGACTCCCCTCTTAATGAAACATCATTTTTTTAGCTCTTCTGTCACTTTTAAAATGTTTGTGGTAGAATAGTACAAATACCTCTCTGTAAAGATGATTTCATGTCTCTTTACTGTAAACAGAGATTTAATTCAAGCTTCAACCTTGAGCTTCAAGCAAGGCACCAAAAACAAGTAATTTCCCTAGTTAGTTCCCCGAACTACATTAAGCTCTGACTTCCACTAGGGATATGTAGGCATGAGGTTCACATGGAATCTCAGCGAGCTAATAAAATACCAAAAATAGTCAGTCTGTCTATCTGTCTGTCTTTTCAAATCAATTCAATTCTCTCTCCTAACACAAAGGAGAAACTTTCCCAATCATTAGCAATAAACACAATCACAAATGACACAGAGAAGGTTCCTGTAGAGTACTACAGATATGTAGGGTGTTTAAACACTTCCCTATGTATAACCGACCTCCCGGACTCCAGAATTTCTAGTCTAGGTGAAATCCCCACACTTAGCAAACTCCTAGGGTTTAGTTGAGATCTTTTTTTCCCTTTCCTACTCGTAGGACCAATAAGAAAGTTCGTGTGATATCGTAGGAAGAACTGAAATAAAATTCATCCCACCACGGGCGCATTCTCCTTCCAAATTTCGCGTGAAGGGTTTAGCGTGCCGTCCTCCCAAGTGAAACGGGGAGGTAAAGAAAACGACCACCACAATTGGGAACTAATGTATTTATTGTGGTTCTACCATTAAGACGCTTCATTTCCCATTCTGAACATGTGCGATGAAATGATAAGCTATGGAGTGGCACAGTTCATAGAGTCCACTTGAGTTTGGTGTGTTTCCATGGGTGGAATTATTCATTGATCTTTTTTTTTCATAGTTGGTTATGATCATTTAGCTCTTCTTGTTTATAAATAGGGATGATTTAATTGGTTTGTAGTTTTTAACTTTTGGCTTTCGAGCTTTTGGTTATGTTTCCAGATAGACTTTTTGATTCCTTTCCCTTGAGAACACTACAAAAATTGATTCTGAGCTTTGCTTTAAGGTTTTTTCTTTTTTTCTGCTTCGCCAACCTTCTTTAACAAGGTACCTTATTCATTGAAGTTTTTTATCATCCTCTATTTTATTTTACCAAAATGAGCGACGATAACACTGATTCAGTGATAGATTCTGAATTGAAAACTTCATCAAGGTTGCCTCTAATTCCTCCACTCCTCTTTTAGCAGCGGACACGTAGAACTAGATGTTATAACCATATTTGATGACTCTAGGTATGTAGGAACGTTCGAGCCTTCCTTAGAGGGAGAAAGTTCTTCTTCAGGATTGTTGGACCCCCCCCCCCCCCCGCATCCTGTCAAAGGAGGAGGAAAGGACTCACTTGCACGTGAGGAAACTTTCCAAAAAAATATTCAAGTTTGTCTGAGGGTCGAAGGCCGCGAGCCTAGCGATGCTTGTAACATCCTCAAATTTTACGAATTGCTAAACGTAACGAATAATTGTTATAAATTTTATTATTATTATTATTATTATTATTATTATTATTGTCATTATTATTATTATTATTATTATTATTGTCATTATTATTATTATTATTATTATTATTATTATTATTAGTATTATTATTACAACAAAAAGGTAGAAATCTGATAACTACCAATTTAAATAAAAGAAAAATCTAGAGCATGAAGGATCTCACGCATAAGCTCGTTACTTTCCTTAATGACCTTGAAAAAGAATAGGTAGCATGAACTAAAATACTCTACAAAGTAATTTTATATTATTTTCCTAGTAGCATAAATAGGGTAGTCACTACCCCTTAATATTCACTTCATTCATTCATTAAAACAAACCAGTTCTATGTTGTTTAAGCTCTTTTTGGTGAAATTATAAAATTAGCAAGACTCCAGTAGTATTTTTTTCGTTACCGGTAAGCCGTTATAATGCATAAATTTTAGTATTAGTTTACTTTAACTACTATTTTATTATCATTATAATGTTGAAATAACTTTATTTATTCAAAATGTTATTAAGGTCATGCTCTCGGTAAATTTTAAAACCTATCAAATATAAACGAGTGTATAGTCTAATTAACATTTGAATTGAATAAATATTTAAGACTTTAAAATAAAATTTTATAAGTTATTATTAATTAATTATATATTATTATTTTCTAACAATCTGATGATTCGTAGAAATTAGGCTCTTTAAAAAATATGAAAGCGACGCCCGAGGAAAATTTCACAATGCTTTCAACAACAAAAGGTGGGGGAAAGATTTTGTACACTTTGGGATAGTTAGCATAAAATAGATTAATATATATGTGTAGTGGTGATCCAAACTCTACTAGAGATAAACTAGTAAGGATAGTCTATTCTTAAATAATGATTTTCACGAATCACTAAACGAGGTTACATCGGCCTTAATTATTGATCATAGAAATAATCTATGATAATTTGTGGTTGTATTGTGCTTGCATTATTTGATTGATTGTCTAAATTTTCATTCATCGATACTCAAATGATTGTGATTGTTAGACTAAAAAAATAAACGATTACTCCTCTGAGGTGAGAAACAACAACATTGTTAGATATTTAGTGTTAGATTCCTAATAATAGAATGGGAGTTAGATACATTGAGTAGTTGTATTTGTAACACCCAAGGACACGAGGCCAACGAAGGCGTGGAGTGATTATCGGTGCACCAGACATGACAATGAGACACTCCCGAGGCCAAAGAGGGCGAGGAGTGGTCGTCAAATTCACATTAGAATGAGAGGGATCCTAAGGCTGTGCAGGTATGGGACTGCATGGTTGAAGGAATGCTCATAAGGATTGATTTGTACTACCTATACCAACAAGATGCATATTCTTTTTGGTAGCCTGAAAAATAAGAACTCCATAGTTAAGTGTGCTTGGCTTAGATGGGTCACCTTCTGGGAAATTTCTAAGAAAACGTGCGATTGAGGACAAAGCATGCTGAAAAGACCAATGTTATTTTATGGAGACAGACGGTAATCCTGAATGCAATCTAGGGCGTTAAAATGGTATCAGAGCCATAACTTTCCTACTAAGATGTGGTTCGGGGACGAACCAAGCGGAGGCTAGTGGGCATGTAACACCGAGGACGTGAGAACAACGAGGGCGGGGAGTGGTTTTCGATGAATGAGGCATGACAATGAGACTTTCCCGAGGCCGAAGAGGGATGGGAGTGGTCGCCTTATTCACATTGAATGAGAGGGATCCTGAGGTTGTATAGGTATGAGACTGCATGATTGAAGGAAGGTTTATAAGGATTGATTGGTACTACCTATACCAACAAGATGCATCTTCTTTTTGGTAGCCTGACAAATAAGAACTCCATAGTTAAGCGTACTTGACTTAGAATAGTATTTGGATTAGTGACCTTTTGGGAAGTTTCTCGAAAAGCGTGTGAGTGAAGACAAATCATGTTGAAAAAACCTGTGTTGGTTTGTAGGGTCAGTGGGTAATCTAGAGTGTAGTCTGGGGAGTTTTAGTATTCAGTTGGGTTTTGGCTAAGAAAATACTTGGTCAACTATTTCCTTTAAGGTCTGTGTCTCTTTCTTGGGAATTCAACCATATACTATTCATTTAATGAACATAACTCAATAGGTTGATGCAAGGTTGTGAGATGAATCAATTATAGTGAAACTTTGAATTTTCTAATGGTAATTGGCACCTAACCTAGGTGCTTAGTGTACGTAAGAGCTCAAATGATGGATTTTTGAAGATTAAATTTTTACTTGGGGTTAGAGTTGTAGGAACAAGAGTTGGTTATGCATCTGGCCTTTGGTTTTGATGATAACATTACATGATATCTTAGAGAACAATTAAGTACTCTAACGGTTTATGTCGAGTGTGTAGCTTTTGCTAACATGTTCTAACTCTAAAGAAAAGGCGTGTGACATCATCAGGTTCTGCATTCAACACACTTCAACTCTGGAAGAAACCAATGTGTTTACAGATTTAGTCAAGTTTGAGAATACTTTTATAACAATGATTGTGATGAACGTTAGTGATAGAGGTTTTGGGGCCTCCTCTAGCTCTGAGATTCTATTGTCCAAGTTCTGAAGATCCTGGAGACAAGGTTCTGGAAGAACAAGTTCTGAAGATTATGAAAACAAAGCTTCTGAAGACTAAGTGCTGAAGTTCTGAAGACTCTGAAGACTTAGGCTCTGAAGATTTGAAGATCAAGTGTTGAAGTTCTAAAAATAGGGTATTGAATGAACAAGATTTGAAGACTCAAGACTTAAGTTCTAAAGTTTCAAAAGACCAAGTGCTGAAGAATCTGAAGACAAGGTTCTGATTGAACAAGTTCTGAATACTTTGGTTTTGGTGACTAAATGTTTTTGGTCCTTCTAAACATGCTTCAAAATCTACTATCTGAAGCCTTTGAAGATTAGAAGAAAAAAGATCAAATTTGAATTCACGTGAGGAAATAATAAGTGGTATATACTCTTCCTCTACTCGGATAGGATGGCGCTAGGTCAGTACTATTGTATCATACTGTCTACCACTCCCTCACTAACCATTGAAACTATACAGTTGGAATTAAGTATTCCAATTCTACCCTTCAACTGACTTCTTTCTTGAACCTATAAAAAGAAGACTTAGAAAACAAAGTAGAACAACAATCAACATTACAAAACTTATGCTGAAACGCTGCTAAAATCACTCTAATCATTTCTTAGTATAATTTTGTAAGCAAGTGAAATTTTGTTCGTTAACTTGCAGCACGTGAGCTTTTGTTCGATACTTGCTTAACACTTTTGTGTTATTTGATTGTATTTCAAACTTATGTAATCTGCTTTCAAGAAGCAACTCTGTAAACACAAAACCTTTGTATTCAATGAGTGAAGTTGATAGTTCCTTGAGAGAGTAGGGTTTTAGTCAGAATTCTCATGAAGACGTAGACAATTAGTCTTTGGGGTTTTCAACAAGTGAAAATTAGTCTTTGTTGTGGTTTGCAATATTGACAGGTAGTCTTTATTGTGGTTATGTAATCAGTTTGGTTAAAGTGCATTAAGCCCTTATTGATAAGGCGAAATCACCTTGGCGGGTGAACATGAGTAACTTCGTTAATAGTGAACTAGGATAAAAATAATTATGTTATTTATTTATTTTCTTGTGTTCTTGCGTTTTTAATTTGGGAAGAAATTGTTTTTAAATATTGAAACCCATTTCAGACCTCCCTTTCTTGTGTTTCACGCACCTTCAATTGGCATCAGAGCTCCGGTTCTGGTATCAAACACTTAACCGTGTCAGATAAAGATCCATAATTTTTCTGTGAAACACTATGGTAAGTCCAACGCCGCCTGCGCCACCAGTTATCAATGAAAAAGAATATTACAATTCTAAAACTCCAATCTTTGATGAAGAAATATTTGATTACTGGAAGGATAGAATAAAAAGTTTTTTTCTTAGTTATGATGTTGATCTCTGGGATATGGTAGTCGATGGCTACGAACATCTTGTTGATGCTAGTGGAAACAAGGTCTAAACAAGAAGTATGAACGACCAACAAAAGAAAGAGTATAAGAATCATCACAAAGATAGAACCATTATGTTGAATGTGATTTCTTAAATGGAGTATGAAAAGATAACAAATTGATACTCTGCTAAGTCTATATTTGATTCTTTGAGAATCACTCACCAAGGAAATTGTCAAGTAAAGGAGGCCAAGGCTCTCACCTTGATTAAAAAATATGAAGCTTTCAAGATGGAAGATGATGAAACTATAGAGAACATGTTCTCAAAGTTTAGACTATTTTTGTAGGCCTTAAGGTCCTAAACAAAGGGTATTCTACCTCAAATCATGTGAAGAAGATCATCAGAAGCTTGCCAATCAAATGGAGGCCAATGGTAACTGCACTTAAACTTGCCAAATATCTGAACAACACCTCTCTTGAAGAACTTGATATTTCTTTAAGAAATCATGTGATAGAGTTGGAACAAGATGAACCTCAGAAAAGAGGAAATTTATTGCTCTATAGCATGCCAGCAAGTATGAAAATCCTAAAGCTCTTCAAGCCAAAGAGGAGGAAGATTCATCAGAAAGTTATGATGAAGATGAACTATCGCTTCTTTCTAGAAAGGTCAACCAACTCTGGAAAAGGAAGCAAGGCAATAATTTCAGAGGAGCTAGAAGGATAGGTGGTCACTTCAAGTCTACTTATGGGATAAGGAAGTCTGGTAGCAGCAAAGAAGCTACCTGCTACGAGTGCAAAGAGCCAGGCCATTACAAGAACGAGCGCCCATATATCCAGAAAGAGAAACTTAAGAAGAAGTTATTCAAGGAAAGAAGGAATGGCTTATGGCAACATGGGATGATTCTTATTCTTCAGAAGATGACTCTGAAGAAAAAACAAGCTAATGTGGCGCTGATGGCTAGCATTAGGGGATATGGTTAAGAGATCCATCTAGAAGCTGAATATGAATCAGACTCAGACATAGAAGAGGTATTTTCTGATATCTCTCAATCTGATTTAACTAATTCGTTATTTGAGATTCTTGAAAAGCATCAAGAATTTCAGATCAAATTGAAGGAATTGTAAAAGATCTATGAATTTGTCTCTCAAGAACATAGTAAGCTTAAGGAACAATTCTCCATTTTAAATGAAGAAAAAATTTCTCTTAAGGATAAAAACTCTAATCTTAAAAGTATGAGTTCAATACTTGAAAAGGAAATTCCTCTCGAAGCTTTTGAAAGTACTGATGTTGTCATAAGCAAATATAACAAGGCTTTCCATATATTTCTAGCTAGAAGCACAGGTTGAAGCATGTTGGCTTTGATAATCTATGGCGTTAGCATAAACGAGACCAGAGGCATTGGTTATGAATTTGATGAAGAATCTGATTATGAACAAGAAGCTAAAGCAAATATGCTTCACTCTTATTTTGTTTCTGTCGATTGTGTGCCTAAGGAGAAACCTCCTCCTAAACCAAAGGCAAAACCAATAGCTAAAACATGTCGTTTTAATTCTTGTAAATATGTTTATTCTACTCCCAAACCCAAAGCAAACAAAAACTTTGGAAAAACTAACAATAAAAGGACTCAAGAAGTTATGGGTACCTAAGAAACAAATAATCTATGTTGCAGATATCCTTAGGAGCAAAGTTAACACACCACTCATGGTAACTGGACTATGGCTGCTTGCGACACATGACGAGAAGAAGGCATATGTTCCAACGCAAGGAACTTAAGCCTGGAGGAGTCACAGGTTTCAGAGGTGATTAGAAAGGGACGATTGTTACCTCTTGAACAATTAGTAATGGTTATCTCCCTTCCATTAATAATGTTTTACTTGTTGAAGGACTAATGCATAACTTATTATCCATAATCAATTAAGTGACGATGGTTATGATATTATCTTTAATCAAAACTCCTATAGAGTTGTTAGTCAAAAGGATGGCTCTATCATATTCAATGGTAAGAGGAAAATAACATCTATAAGATTAGACTTTCTGGTCTTAAAGATCATAACGCAAAATGTCTTATGTCTGTTAACGAAGAGCAATGGACATGGTATAGACAGTTAGCCATGTCAGCATGATAATGATCTCTCAGTTGGAAAAGCTTAATTTAGTAAAAGGCTCTTTGTTAAGCATGCCAGAAATGGAAGTTTTCAAAAACCTAGTTCAAGGCTAAAAATAATGTTTTTACCTCAAGGCCTTTGGAGCTTCTGCACATTGACTTAATTGGACCAGTGAAAACTGCTTATGTCAATGGTAATAAGTATGACTTAGTCATTGTTGAAGACTTCATTTGATGGACATGAGTTAAATTTCCTAAACACAAGGATGAGTCACATTTTGTGTTCACCACGTTTTGTACTCAAGTGCAAAATGAGAAATGAAGGATAGAAAAACACTTAGAAAGGGGGGGGGGGGGGTTTGAATAAGTGTACCTTAAAACTCTTAAGATAAAAAACAATTGTACAATGATTTTTATATTGGTTCGTTGTTAATGAAACTACTCCAGTCCACCCCCTTAGAGTGATTTACCTCACCTGAGGATTTAATCCACTAATCACACAAGATTACAATGGTTTTCCACTTAGATACCCTCTAAGTCTTCTAGAGTATTCTGATCACAACCTGATCACTCTAGGAACACAATGCTTAGATACCCTCTAAGACTTTCTAGAGAATTCGATCACAACTTGATCTCCTCTAGTTCTTTACAAATAAATGTAAACATATTCTTACAAGAGTATTACAATGCTTCTTAAAAGCTATAATCACAACTATGATATTTCTCTTAATGTTTAAGCTTAATCACACTAAGATATTACAACAGTAATGAAGTGAGGTTGAAGATGAAGTTTGAGAGCTTTTGAATTTGACAGCGTTTCTGTAAGTTTGCGCAAAGTGTTGTATTTAGCTTCTCATCAGAACTTCTATTTATAGGCGTTTGAGAAGATGAACGTTAGGAGCATTTAATGCGTTGCTTGATCCGTACAACATTGCATTTAATGTTTCACTCTTTTGTCAACTACCTCGAGCCTTGCTTTTCCTGCTTTAACTAACGTTGCCTTTAATAGCTTCTAACGTTCCTTTTGTCAGTCAGCGTAGCCTGCCATCTTGTACTTTCTTCTGATCTGATCTTTGTTGATACAACGTTTGAGTATATCAGAGTCAAACAGCTTGGTGCAGAGTATCTTCTTGTCTTCTGACCTTGAAGAGCTTCTAGCGTGATACCATGAGAACTTCAGTGCTTCTGCTTCTGATCTCAAGTTCTTCTGATGCTTCAATAGACCATGTTCTGATTCTGCTTGACCATATTCTGATGTCTTGCGAGAGCATGTTCTGATGTTGCATACTTGAACCTTCTGAGTCAGTGCTTCTTGCGCTGATTTTGTGCATACTCTTTATATATTTCCTGAAATGGAAATTGCATAGAATTAGAGTACCACATTGTCTCAAGCAAAATTCATATACATTACTATCATCAAAACTAAGAATATTGATCAGAACAAATCTTGTTATAACAATCTCCTCCTTTTTGATGATGACAAAAACATATATAAATGATATGAATTTGCATTCAGAATATCAGACAGCTAAAGACAATTACACAGTTATAGCATAAGCATATAAACATAATGTATGAATATGTCTCCCCCTGAGATTAACAATCTCCCCCTGAGATGAATAATCTCCCCGTGAAATAAATACTGGAAGAAATTTATAAATAAAGGACTTCCCTGAGTATTTTCCATTTCAGTTGAGACGTTCACATATGCTTAGATCTTCAGAACATTCAGAGCTTCTGCTTCTTGCTTCCACAGGACAGCTTCAGAGCTTTGAATTTCTTCTTGAATCATTACATGCTAGATTGTATCAGAACATTGTTGAATGTACCAGAGCATCATCAGAGCATCTCTACATCCTGGAATGTTTCAGAACAAACTAAACGACAAAAGTCAGAGCATGAATGAATCAGAACATAAGATATGTATCAGAGCATATAATATGTATCAGAATCACATAAAAAAGCATCAGAACATATAAGCAATAAGAATGTGTTAGAGCATATTCTGCCACGAGAATATCAGAACATTCTTCCTTCTTGCTTCTGATCTTGAAGCTTCACAACGCTAAGCTTGCTTCAGATTCCATGAGCATGTTTCTATATCGAATTGCTTTTCCCCATGTCTTTGCTTCTCATGTTGAGCTTTTTCAGAATGTCTTCAATCCTGCAAAAAATCTCAAGCATAGAACTTGAAAATTCTGTTAGAAATGTGGAGACTTACTCCCAGAAACTGATAATATAAATCAAATCATTTATCATATTTTCTCCCCCTTTTTGTCATAACATCAAAAAGCATAAAAAGATTCAAGATGAAAAACAAACAATATGAGAGAAAATAAGATAATATTCATTGATTTCATCAGAAAATTATCAGAAGATACAAAAGGAGATGCAGAGAAACAGATGCAAGAACAAAGAGACAACTAAGACACAAAAGACTACAACTAGCCTAGTTTGGAAACTATCTTGGCCATAAGGTCATGAATCCCAACATTGCTTTCCTTCTGTTCCTTTATGAAGTCTCTGAACTCTTCATCTGCTATATCATGCTTATCCAGGCGAGAAGCAAGAACATCTTGATTCTGTTGAATAGCCTTGATAGCATTCACCAGAACGGAGGGTTCAGCAGAAGAAGATGCATTGCTATCATTCAGAGGGATAGCATTACCAGCAGCAGCATCTAGAGTGATAACATCACCTTGATTTTCCTGAACAGGACTTTTCTCAGAAGGATGATTCTCAACATCTTCCATCTCAACATCTGAATCTGATTCAGAAGCATTCTCAGCATATTCTGGATCCGGAATCACAGAATCTTCATTCTCCAGAGCTTGAAGAATCTCAGCCAGATTCTTTGGAGGAATGGGAGCAGCCACTTCTGAAGGGTAGACAACTTCAGGAATGACCATATCTGGTGCTTCCTCAGAAGGATTCATCCTTATCCAGTTGAATAGCCATTTTCAATCTCCAGTCAGAACCGAAAATGTTGGCTTCCACACAACAATCTCCCAAGAATGTGCTTCTTGTTCAGCTTCTGAAGCTTCTGCCAGTTCATCAACAAAAACTTTCTCTTCAAAACAATACCTGCCTCCAAGAGGACTATGCCAGAAGTCTTCATAGGGTATGAGAATCTTACGAGGACCTGGAGCTGTTGCTATGCATTTCTTCTGAAGCTCCAGAAACATAGAGTCCATCTTTCTTCTGAAGATTCTCCAGAGATTTCCGAAAGCCACATCATCCATCCTGGTTTGATATGTAGCTTTCAAGGCATCTAACCCTTCCTGCATCCTAATGTTTACCACTCCAAAATGTACACCAACAGAAAGTTCCTTACGGAATTTGAATTTGAGTTTGGCGGAGTCTGGTTTCAGAAGGAAGTAGGGTTGAGGTTCTCTATCGAGACAAAGAGATGATTCTGCTTCATTCTTAGAGTCTAACACCACTAACTCAGGTTCAGGACAAGGCTTGGGTGTATAGTTGCAATCACGAAGCAATTGCTCATGTGATGCAGAATCTGGGAGGCCAGAGGTGGAGGGATTATTTTGAGTGGGGGATGAAATGGGTTCATAATTAGCATGAGGAGGAGGTTGAGAAGTGGAGATATTTGAGTGAGGAGGAAAGAGGGTTTGAAGGGGTTGGATATCAAGAACAAGAGTCTCAAGGGGATGGTCAGAAGCAACGTCGGTTGAGGATGGAGAGGGAGGAATGAGAGCGTTTGTGGTAGGTGAAGAAGTAGGGGTAAGAACCTTGGTTTGGGGAGAAGAAGGAGATGTGAGAACATGGGTGAGTTGAGGTGATTTTGATGGGGGTGTTTATGGTAAAATTTCTGGTTGAGGGGTAACCGGAACTTCTGTTGGTACAGATTCTGAAATAAAAACAGAGGCAGAAACAGGTTCAGAAAAATGTATACCTTTGGACATATTCTGAAGAGCTTCAAATTCAGCTTCAAGTCTTTTCTGCTTCTTCTTCTTCTCATACACAGTCTTTGCCTTCCCAAGAGAAATTTCCCTTATTCTGGCAGTTTCTAGTCTCTCTTTCTCTGTATCCACAGCTTCTTGACCTTCAACTTCTTGAGTTGCTGCTTCTTGATTTACTTTTTCTTGCTGATTCACAGCTTCTGGAATTTCTTCTTCTTCATCCGAATCTTCTATAATTAATTTTCTTTTCTTTTTCTTCTTCTTCTTCTCTACTTCCTTTCCTTCTTCTACATTCTTATTATTCTTCAACTTTCTTTTCTTCTTCTTCCCCCTCTCAACAGTTTCTTGTTTAGTATTTTCATTTTCAACTAATACTTCCTGATTTTCTTCAGCAATAACTTCTCTTTCAGCAGTATTCTCATCAACTAATGCAGCAACTTCTTCGGTTTCCTTCTCCTGGTTAACAAAAGGACGATCAAACTTACGCTTTGTCCTTCTTTCTTTAATGGCAACAACTTCTGGTGCAGCTTCTGAAACATCTTCTGAAACTGCATGCCTGAAAGTAGAAGCTTTCTTACGACCACCTTTAACAGGGGCATCTTGAGCACCACCTTCCTTGAGAGAGTTAAGGTATTTGGCCTTAACTTCTAGCAGCTCACTTCTGAAGAAAGTTTCGAACTCAACAAGAACAGGACTTCTTCTGCTTCTTGCTCCAGGGAGAGGTTGAGGAATGACTCTAACAGCTTGAATAAGATTCATCTTTCTCAAGGTGTAGGCATTCAAGCAACTTCCTGTATCAGTAACAGGATCCTTGATGATTCCTTGAACTTCCAACTCTTCAATAGTCTTGGAGTGAACCAGAAGATTGGTAATGATTCTTCCAAAAGGAATAATATTTCCTTTCTTCGTTCTGAACGCATTTCTGGAATCCCTTGCAACATGCCACATATGATTGAAAATTATGTAGATAATATCAACCTTCTTCTGAGTGCCAATGCAGTACAGAATGTATTGCTGTTCCTTGTTGACGAAATCTGGAGAATGTGTTGATTTTCTGTGATAGAAACACCCTAGAAGAATCTTGGTCCAGACTTTGTAAAGATCCTTCATGTCTTTGACACGCTTTGTATTCTCTACATCTGTGTAGAGTTCAGTCAGAACGGCATCCCAATCTGTTCTCTGATCAGATTCAAAGACACCTTCAGGGTTTCTTAAGTCGAACATCATTCTCATAATGTTCTCAGAGATGACAACCATTCTTCCATGAACAAAGGATATAATGGCTTTAGGGGCTACCACAACATGAACCAAAAATTCCTTTACGAGTTCTGGATAAACCGGTCCACAGAACTCAGAAAATAATGACGTCCAACCTTGAAAGAGCATGTTATCCTTGAGATGAAACTCATGTTCTTCAAGACTGTCAAAGTCAACCACTAATTCACAAATCACTTCTAACTCATTCCTCGGAATCGAGCAAGTGATTATAGGAACAATCTGTTGTTCTTCTCCTTGATTATGTTGCTGAGACAAGGTACCAACTACTTGCAATGAAGAAGCAGCCATTTGAGCACTACTGAGATTACTGGGTTTCTTCTTGGTTTTGTGTTTAGGGTTAGAGAAAAGGGCAAACAGGTTGCAGAAATGCATGCAAGAAGAGAGAGAATGAGAGTGAAAAAGAATAAACGTTATGATTTGAAATGAATATATAGGGGCGGATTTGAAAAAGAATGCAATAAAATTATGAGAATGAACAGTTACATAATCAATTGAAATCAAATGCATTAAATAATGAGTGACGTTAGGTGAGAGAACATGATATTTGAAATGATTTACACAGTTACCTAGGGCGGCGTCCCATCAGTTTCACGCACGCTTTTACCTATCGTCTGAACACGTGTTCACCATCAGAAAGCGCTTGATGACAGCTGTGTCACAAAGAATTTGCTTCTGTTAAAAGATAGAACTTCTCATATTCTGATTCTGATAAAATGTTCTGACTACCATTCTTTAGAAAGGATCTAGTTCTGATAGGATCATCTTTCATTCCAAGAATGACATCTTCTGAGTGGGCAGAAGTTAGTCTTGAAGATCTTCTGACTGTTGGCTCTTCAGAAATTCTGAGATTCTCTAAAGACGCAGCAACTTGTTCTTCTGATCCTTTGCTTCTGAGATCTTTAGCTTCTGATACTTTGCTTCTTGGTTCTTCAGCTTCTGAGATTGAGATATCTATATCTGCAAAATTCTCAAACTGCTTTGGCTTTTCAAGACCAAGCTTATCATCAAATCTGATATTGATTGATTCTTCTGCAACCAATGTTTTAGTATTGTATACTCTGTAGCCTTTAGAGCGTTCAGAATATCCAAGAAGGAAACATTTCTGTGCCTTAGAATCAAACTTACCAAGATGATCTTTAGTATTCAGAATGAAACAAACACATCCAAAAGGATGAAAATATGAAATGTTGGGTTTTCTGTTCTTCCACAATTCATAAGGAGTCTTATTTAGAATAGGTCTTATAGAGATTCTATTCTGAATATAACATGCAGTATTTATTGCTTCTGCCCAGAAGTGCTTAGCCATATTGGTTTCATTGATCATGGTTCTGGCCATTTCTTGTAGAGTCCTATTCTTTCGCTCTACAACTCCATTTTGTTGTGGAGTTCTAGGGCAAGAGAAATCATGGGCAATACCGTTTTCTTTGAAGAACTCCTCAAAGAATCTATTCTCAAATTCGCCACTATGATCACTTCTGACCTTTATGATTTTGCACTCCTTCTCA
Source organism: Vicia villosa (assembly GCF_029867415.1). Classification (NCBI taxonomy): domain Eukaryota; kingdom Viridiplantae; phylum Streptophyta; class Magnoliopsida; order Fabales; family Fabaceae; genus Vicia; species Vicia villosa. The sequence continues at coordinate 46,821 of NW_026706763.1, read as the reverse complement.
GATTGAATCTGAGTGCAGAATTCAAAGAACACTGAATGAGACTCATCCTTGTGTTTTAAGAACTTTACCCATGTCCAGCGGCTATAATCATCTACGATGACTAATCCATATTTCTTCCCTCTGACAGATGATGTTTTGACTGGGCCAAACAGGTCAATGTGTAGAAGTTCTAACGGCCTAGAGGAAGAGACAACATTCTTAGATTTGAATGCAGGTTTGGAGAACTTACCCTTCTGACATGCTTCGCAAAGAGCATCTGATATGTATTTCAGATTTGGGAGTCCTCTGACCAGATTTAGTTTGTTAATCTGAGAAATCTTTCTCAAACTAGCATGGCCTAATCTTCTGTGCCAGACCCATTGCTCTTCAGAAACAGACATAAGGCAAGTCACCTTCTGCTTCTCAAGATCAGAAAGATCAATCTTATAAATGTTATTCTTTCTCTTTCCTGTAAATAGGATTGAGCCATCCTTCTGACTTACAGCCTTGCAAGACTTTTGATTGAAGATTATGTCATAACCATTGTCACTTAATTGACTTATGGACAATAAGTTATGCGCTAATCCTTCTACAAGAAGTACATTAGATATGGAAGGAGAGTTACCAATACTTATGGTTCCAGAGCCAATTATCTTGCCCTTCTGATCTCCTCCAAACTTGACTTCTCCACCAGACTTAAGCACCATGTCTTGGAACATAGACCTTCTTCCCGTCATGTGTCGCGAGCACCCAGAGTCCAGGTACCATGACATGTTGTGCTTTGTCTTCTTTGCTGCCAAGGATATCTGCAACAGAAATTATCTTCTCCTTAGGTACCCACAACTTCTTGGGTCCTTTCTTGTTAGTTTTCCTCAAGTTCTGATTGAACTTGGGTTTAGCATAATAAACAACTAGAGGTACAACATGATATTCCTTAGGTTTAGCAGCATGATATTTTCTAGGTTGTGTCACATGCTTCTTAGTGTGTGTAGCATGAAAGCTTTTGGCATGTGAAGTGAGCCTAATATCATGTGAGTGGCCATATTTGAACTGCTCATACAATGGCTTGTATGTTATTTTAAAATCATCTACAGGTTCAAATTTGTGTGGGGTGTCACCCTCATAGCCAACGCCAATCCTTTTGTTTCCAGAGACACCATATATCATAGAAGCAAGATGACTTATGCCAATACTTCTAGATAAGAACTTTCTAAAACTCGAGTCATATTCTTTCAAAGAATATGATTGAGACTAGGAATGGATTTTTCTGAGTCAGAAGGAGATCCAATATCTTTGGATAATTTTAAAACTTTTTCCTTCAGTTCAGAATTTTCCACTTCCAGCTTCTTAGTTTCAGAATCAAATAGCTTTTTCAGCTTTTTGTATTTGATACTAAGATGAGCCTTGAGTTCCAGAAGTTCTGTTAAACTGGAAACTAACTCTTCCCTGATGTAGATTCTGATCAATCATCAACTGTGGCCATCAGTGCAATGTTTGCCTGCTCGCCTTCAGAGTCTGATTCTGATTCTGAATCTAAATCACCCCACGTTGCCATAAGACCTTTCTTCTTATGAAACTTCTTCTTGGGATTCTCCTTCTGAAGTTTTGTACACTCATTCTTGTAGTGACCAGGCTCATTGCATTCATAGCATGTGACCTTCTTCTTGTTAGATATTTTGCTTCCAGAAGATTCTCTTTTTTCAAGCTTCTTAGAACTTCTGAAGTTCTTGAACTTCCTATGCTTGCTTTTCCAAAGTTGGTTTACCCTTCTGGAGATCATGGACAGTTCATCTTCTTCTCTGATTCTGATTCTTCATAATCTTGTTCTTCAGCCTGAAAAGCGTTAGTGCATTTTTTATAGTTAGATTTTAATGCAATAGACTTACCTTTCTTCTGAGGTTCATTAGCATCCAGCTCTATTTCATGACTCCTCAGAGCACTGATCAATTCTTCAAGAGAAACTTCATTCAGATTCTTGGCAATTTTGAAAGCAGTCACCATAGGACCCCATCTTCTTGGCAAGCTTCTGATGATCTTCTTGACATGATCAGCCATGGTGTATCCCTTGTTAAGAACTCTTAATCCAGTAGTTAGCATTTGAAATCTTGAGAACATTTTCTCAATGTTTTCATCATCCTCCATCTTGAAGGCTTCATATTTTTGGATCAAGGCAAGAGCTTTGGTCTCCTTGACTTAGGCATTTCCTTCATGAGTCATTTTCAATGATTCATATATATCATAGGCAGTTTCCCTGTTAGATATCTTTTCATATTCAGCATGAGAGATAGCATTCAGCAAAACAGTCCTACACTTGTGATGATTTTTGAATAGCTTCTTTTGATCATCACTCATCTTTTGTCTTGAGAGCTTTACACCACTAGCTTTCACTGGATGTTTGTAACCATCCACCAGAAGATCCCATAAGTCACCATCTAAACCAAGAAAGTAACTTTCGAGTTTATCTTTCCAATATTCAAAGTTTTCACCATAGAATACTGGTGGTCTAGTGTAGCCATTATTACCGTTTCCATTGTATTGCTCAGCAGAGCCAGATGTAGATGTAGGTGTTGGAGTTTCAACCATCTTGACTTAGCGTTTTTCTCTTCCTGAATCTTTTCTAAACACGGTTAAGTGCTTGCACCTTAGAATCGACGCTCTGATGCCAATTGAAGGATAGATAAACACTTAGAAAGGGGGGGTTGAATAAGTGTACTTTAAAACTCTTAAGATAAAAAACAATTGTACAATGATTTTTATCCTGGTTCGTTGTTAATGAAACTACTCCAGTCCACCCCCTTAGAGTGATTTACCTCATCTGAGGATTTAATCCACTAATCACACAAGATTACAATGGTGTTCCACTTAGATACCCTCTAAGTCTTCTACAGTATTCTGATCACAACCTGATCACTCTAGGAACACAATGCTTAGATACCCTCTAAGAATTTCTAGAGAATCCGATCACAACTTGATCTCCTCTAGTTCTTTACAAATAAATGTAAACAAATTCTTACAAGAGTATTACAATACTTCTTAAAAGCTATAATCACAATTGTGATATTTCTCTTAAAGTTTAAGCTTAATCTCACTAAGATATTACAACAGTAATGAAGTGAGGTTGAAGATGAAGTTTGAGAGCTTTTGAATTTGACAGCGTTTCTATAAGTTTGCGCAAAGTGTTGTATTCAGCTTCTCATCAGAACTTCTATTTATAGGCGTTTGAGAAGATGACCGTTAGGAGCATTTAATGCGTTGCGTGATCCGTACAGCATTGCATTTAATGTTTCACTCTTTTGTCAACTACCTCGAGCCTTGCTTTTCCTGCTTTAACTGACGTTGCCTTTAATAGCTTCTAACGTTCCTTTTGTCAGTCAGCATAGCCTGCCATCTTGTACTTGCTTCTGATCTGATCTTTGTTGATACAACGTTTGAATATATCAGAGTCAAACAGCTTGGTGCAGAGCATCTTCTTGTCTTCTGACCTTGAAGAGCTTCTAGCGTGATATCATGAGAACTTCAGTGCTTCTGCTTCTGATCTCAAGTTCTTCTGATGCTTCAATAGACCATGTTCTGATTCTGCTTGACCATCTTCTGATGTCTTGCAAGAGCATGTTCTGATGTTGCATACTTGAACCTTCTGAGTCAGTGCTTCTTGCGCTGATTTTGTGCATACTCTTTATATATTTCCTGAAATGGAAATTGCATAGAATTAGAGTACCACATTGTCTCAAGCAAAATTCATATACATTGTTATCATCAAAACTAAGAATATTGATCAGAACAAATCTTGTTCTAACAAGAAAGACTCTAAAATTTTCAGCGTCAAAAGTGATCATGGTGGCGAATTCAAAAAAAAAATTTGAGAAGCAATTTAATGAGAATGGTATTTCCCAAGATTTCTCCTGCCCTAGAACTCCATAGCAAAATGGGGTTGTAGAGAGGAAGAATAGGACTTTACAAGAGATAGCCAAAACCATAATCAACGAGACTAACATGGCAAAGCACTTTTGGGAAGAGGTTGTTAAGACAACTTGTTACATTCAGAATAGAATCTCTATTAGTCCTATTTTTTGTAAGACTTCTTATGAATTGTGAAAGAATAAGAAACCCAATATTTTATATCTCCATCCATTTAGATGTAATTTTTTTATTCTGAACACTAAGGAGAATCTTAAAAAGTTTGATTATAAAGCAAAGAAATGTATCATATTAGGATACTTCAATATGCTATAGAGTATACAACACTAAGACACGTATTGTTGAAGAATCGATTCATGTAATATTTGATGTAAAGCTTGACCTTGAAAAGTCAAATCTAGTTAAGATATTTGCATATCTGGAGATTACTTATTCAAGTTCTGAATGTAATGAAGTTGTTGCAAAAGAACAAGATGTAAAGGACGCTGGAGATGTTAAACTAGAATTTATTGCCATCTAAACCCCTCTAAGGAAGCACAAATCTAGATCATCACATTCTGAAGAATTGATTTTGGGTGATATGAGTAAGCTTTTCAGAACTAGGTCATCATTGAATTATGGGGTTACAATAAGAACTAAATCAACTCTCTAAGAGAATATGAGGTAAGTATCTTCTTACGTTGTTTCGCTTCTGAAATGTGAGGCTTTTGAAAAGTGAATTTCTCATGTATCAGAATCGCCCTAAGTCATAATCTATTTCTTTTTGAAAATTTTCTATTCGTAGGAAACTGAAGAGTATAAGTCATTAATGAGGCGTCAGGATAGTGAAAGGTTAGTGAATTAGCGAAAGAAGATTGTCTTTTCGTAAAGCACATTTTCCCTTGATGATATGTTTTGGAAGACAAGTTTTTCCTTTTGGGATTTGGTTAAAATATTTTTGTTTTACCTCTGTTGCACCCCAAAATTTGCCCATCTAATTATTCTTAATTGGCTTGCATACCCTATTCATTTACATTTCAGGTCGTCAATAAAATCACGCATTCGTTAATAATTTGAAATTGAGATCGAGGATCTTGGGTGTAAGGATTCCTTTATGACTCTTAATAAATATTCATATACATACTTTCATTTGGTCATTAGCATACATCATGTATTCATTTGAGTTTAATTTGATCAAAATTGGTTGAGGTTTGCGAATGTGAAGGATTCTTAAGAAATAAGCCACAAGTTACAAGACATACTCAAGGCATGATTTAAGGTTCAAGTTAATTCATCATTCAAATTTCCGAATTCAAGTGGTCAAGATTGTTCCCATACAAACAAGTTCGATTCTACATGTTCAAGTTCACTCAAGTATCAATTATGCTTCATCCACGAAAGAGTCTTATTTAAAGTTTCGAGTGGAGATAGGATCCATCAAACATCATTGTGTCGAGTTCAAGCAAAATTGCATTAAGAGGTGTCCATAGTTCCTAAACAAAAAAAGCTAAATAAGGTTGAGATTTCAAGTTCATGGGAGAGAAGGAGTTTGCTTTGTTAAAGTTTTCATCAATTGAATTCAAGAGAGTACAAAAGGTTTATTCCGTTGTCTTTACAAATTACAACACATTATGAAATCCATATCACACAACCATTACATCTTTCACTCCTCAAAGAAATTACAAAAAGATTATGTATTTATCAAAGTCAACATGCTATCTCTCGACCTACGTCTTTGTCCATCAAGCCTTAGCTTCACGACACTATCCGGGATCCGTCATCATTTTTCCATGGTAACTTATTTCCATTACATATGTTCTTGAAGCCAAAGATAACTCTCAAAAAGGTCTCCATTTACAATCCTTCACGTCATTACCTCAACCTGTTAAGAGATATGCAGTCAAGGTCCCCATCACCTATAAATGCAAGAAAAGAAAAGAACAAGTTACCATAAGAGTCTGTACATACACATATGCATCCAACAGCAATGTATTTATACAAAAAATGCAGCAACAGCTAGCATCCCACAGCAGGAGAATCATACACCAATGCATACAAATAAGTGACTGCACATCACACAAATATACATTATACATCATATTTCAAGTCAGAAGCATTCCTACAGCAGTCAAAACCAATTCAATAATCATCACATAACTGAACTGTAGCTTGCACATGAAGAAGAAAATCCGCACCATGAACCGGTTCATAACTGAGTAACCAATTTCTAACAATCCTCAACTACCAACTAACTGCCATTCAGCCCCTGCCATGTTATTGTCATTCAGCACAAGAGAGAAAGAAACAAAGCTCAGCATGAACAAAAAATAAAAATAAGAGAAAATCAGGTCCACACTACTAACCAAGCTAATTGTTTTTTTCAATCCCCAATTTCCTAACTAATTTCCCTAGCCTTCTAACTAACTTATAACAAACTTTCAAACCTATTCCTAACTGTCATACCTAACTGAAACAGATTTCCTTCTAACCTCCATAACAGAATCTATAACTAATTTTCCATAACCAATAAATAACTCCCCTAACCTTTTTCTACCTTCTTTAACTATCACTAACAGAATCCAACAGAAAGAAACTAACTTGAGAACCAATTCAATCCTCACCCTTCAATTCCTAACAGAATCTCTAAGATCTAATGGCCCATGTATTCCCTTCTCAATCTATTTAAACCGTGCTTCCCTCCACAATTCAGTCTCTCCACCATTTCTTCGATTCCCTCCTCCATTCTCCCTTCACATTCATCAACAATCACCATCTCAGAACCTCTCCACACCATTCTTCACTTTCTTCACCACTTCTCATTTCAATCTTCACCACTTTCACTCTCTCTGAACCTCCTCCATAACCAAATCCACAAAAAAGCTTCTTGAACCATCCTCTTTAGAGCATTGATCAAGCTCTGAAAGAGGTGAAGCATAGCCTCCTTCGACCTCCACCTTCTTCATCCACACTTCACATTCAACCATTCTTCAAGCTCGCAACATCTTCAATCAACCATATCTTCAATCATCTGCAGAAGCATCAATCTCCCATCATCATCACAACACTCCAAGACTCATTCAAGATTCGTACAAAAAAACCAAATCAGAACTGAAGAAGAAGAAGAAGTGTGAGAGGATCGCAAACAGGGAAAAGAGAAAACTCAGAACTCACCTGAAGAACTTCACCGCGGTACTGCGTTTATTTCGCATACACAAAGAGCACGGATTCTCCCCTTCCGATCTTCCTCAACGATTTCTGCCATCTTCGTCACCCAGGTAAGTCTTCGAATCGACTCCTCCATCCATCTCTTGCTGTATCTTGATGCTATGGTGTAGTATTAAGTTGCCTGAGCACTTCCCCCACGATCTCGCTCCTTGATTGTTAATCGTGAAAGCTTAATTGCACTTCTTCTTAGACCTAGGGTTTTCGTATGGATTCAGAGAGATTAAATTTAGGTCTATGAATTTAAGGCTGAGAATTGAAAGGAGAGTGGAGAGACGAGCAAGGTGAGGTGTACATTATGAGGTTTGGGCAAACTCCGCCGCCTCCGGCGCGGCGGAGCGATTTCCGGTGAAGTGTGAGACGAGAGAGTCTGAGTAAGTGAGAATCCCAATCGTCGCTCAAGACAACCCTAATTTCCCCTTTTGTTTATTTTTTATTTTTATTTTTAATTAAACCAATAATTAGTTCTGAATAATTAATAAAACTTGGATCAAAATCAATCCCTGGGCCTTAATCTGAATAGGCCTGCGCCATAATTGCTCCTCACCATCATAAAATCGACATACACCCCCTGGATTCACATAAAAAAATAGTAGAATTTAGTTCCTTACTTAGATTTTTCATGTTTCTTTTAGGTAACAAAAATACTAATTCTCTTCCTTTTATTTTTAGACATTTAACACAATTGTTGACATATAAAAATGTACATAAAAAATATTAGTTTAGGCTTTTATTTTAATTCTTTTGCTTGATTTGTAATTCAATTTCTCCCATAAAGTCAATATAAAAAACAATAGTATTCTACTTCATTTTGTACTATATTTTGACTTGTTACTTCATGCTTGTGTATAATTTGGTACCATTATATCATTCTCAATTTTGCTCATGTATCTTACTTATGACTTCTAATTGTGACTTTATTTTCATGTCTCTTTAATTCCTAACTTTAGGTAGAAACCATGACAACATTAGGACTTAGAAGTTCCCTTCATAACATTAGGCTAGTTATTCATCTTAGGCTAGTTTTGTTTCTTTTCCTTTTCAACTTTAAAACATTTAATAAAGGAAGATGCGAATCACATTAAGAAAGTGATAGAGAAATGAGTGGGATTCATTCCCTAATCTGTTTCTCAATCACTTAGTGGCATAGAAATGAGTGGGATTCATTCCCTAATCTGTTTCTCGAACATTAACTAATGGGATAGAAATGAGTGGGATTCATTCCCTAATCTGTTTCTGGAACATTACATAATGGGATAGAAGTGAGTGGGATTCATTCCCTAATCTGCTTCTCAATCATTATACATTTTTATGTGATTCGAATCGCAAAGTAAACTCCCTTAAAAAATACCCAACCAAAAACATCTAAAACACTTAATAAAGGCTTAGACCTAAACAAAGTAAGGAAGTGATGCGAAGCCTTGTATTGGGTTTTGTTCATCATGGAATTACATCTAAAAGACACAAACCAATCTTCTCTCTTCTCTCTCTTGCCTCCGAGGCATTCTTTCTCTTGCCTTCAGGGCATTCTTTCTCCTAATCGGACACGTTATTTCCGCTCCATTCCCAGCTTAAGACTCCAGAGGTCGAGCAGCGGAGTGCGAATGTAACTGTTCAACTAAAAAACACAAAAACAAACAAAAACTAAAGAGCCGAACTACGGCGCTCTGATTCCTGAAAAGGATACGTAGGCATTAGGTCGCGGGGCCTAAGCGAGCACAACTATTTATAAACCTTATTTTCCCCGTGTTTCTTTTTATTCATTTGCATGCATTCTCTTAGTAATTAAGCTTTAGATTTACACACCCTTTAGATAGAAACAAACATAGGTGGATACCATCGAGTACGATGGGCGTTAGGGGTGCTAGCACCTTCCCCTCGCGTAACCGACTCCCGTACCCTATCTCTGGTCGCAAGACCTTCTCTTATCCTTATTCTAGGTTTTCTGATATTCCTTTCCCTCTTTGGGATAAATATATTGGTGGCGACTCTGTTAATATTTTCGCGAGCGTGCGACAGCTGGCGACTCTGCTGGGGATGTGATAGACCTGTGCTGGTCCATTCTTAGTGAGTCGATCCTAGCCTTTGTTTGTTTCTTTTCTATGGGTGTTTTTATTTGTTTATTTATATGCTTACATCCTGTGTATATATGTTTTCGTATCATGTTTATTTCTGTTTGCATATCATATTTACTTTCCGCATGCATCTGGACTATATTATGGGTCCCCGTGGGGACCACATATTTTCTCTCTATTTGCAGGTTGGGTGGGATGTTCTATGAGGTAAAAGGCCCAATACACAGGCTATGAGTGCACTCTAGGGACCCTAGGATAGAGTGGGAGCATAGTTTGTCTCGAGGTGTACGTCTCGGGATGGATTATGTGACCACGAGCAGAGTAGTGGTTTCAAACGGAGGTATTATCGTCACCCGCATCCGCGCTGTGACGATGCTTACCTTCGGGCGGATCGTATACTGCGTTTCATGACCTTACCCTGACCTAGACTACACCTGTGAGTGGGGAGGGAATCATACTCTATACAGGTGCAGGTACATGTTATGTTGGTGACTATTGGTTTTCCTGGCATTCAAAAAGGCGTCGAACCTTTGATCCTGGGACATTTGACTTATACAGAAGTTCTACATCAGTTATCTATCAGAATCAACGTCGAACCTCTGAATATGGAGGTTTGACCTTATATGACTTATGCAAAAGCTATCTATCAGAATCAACGTCGAACCTCTGAATCTGGAGGGTTCGACCATCTTTGACTTATGCACAAGCTGTTTATCCAGAAAGCAACGTCGAACCTTTGAATCTGGAGGATTCGACCATATCTTATTGACCATGAGAAGTTGTTATCCAAGAGGCCTTGATCCTTGATCCTGATTTATGTTGCATTTGCATCATCATTAACATTTTGCATTCATGCATGTGCATTCATGGTTACCAATACTCTTACCTATTTCTCTCCATCAGATCAGTCAAGACGATTCCTCCACACCGATATCTGACAAGAGCTCACAGAAGAAGAATCATGGAGAATTACGAACAAGATCAAGCTGCCATTAGAGAAGAGATGGATCAAATGAAAACTAAGGTCGATGCCATCCTGGAAGCTATCCAAGCCTTGCGAACTGAAAGGGTTCCTGCTACACAAGAGATTCCCGTTGTTGGTAACCAAGCTGCTGCTAGCCAACTTGAAGTCGTTCCACCTTCTTCTACTCCATTTGAGTTCCAAGCAAGGACTAATGCTACTCTTGGGATGCCATTCAACTTCATGACTGTTGATACCCTTGGAGCTCCAAACCAAGGTGGGACTATACCCGTGACTTCTGGAGCAATGACTATGGCTGATCCCGTCTTCCCATTCCCTGTGCCACCTTCTCAAACAGAGATTCCTATTCCTGCTTTCTGTGGTACTCGTTATGCTGATCCAGAAATGCAAACAATACCAACTGCTGAAAGAGCTCGACCCGTTGAGAAATCTGCTGAGAAGTACAAAATCCTTGAGGAAAGAATTCGAGCCATTGAAGGATTTAGTGCCTATGGGATGGATGCTGAGGATATGTGTCTAGTTCCTAATCTGGTTGTCCCTCCTAAGTTCAAGACCCCCGACTTCCAGAAGTACAAGGGTTTGAGCTGTCCGAAGAGCCATATCATCATGTATTGTCGTAAGATGGCTTCTCACATCCACAACGACTCATTGCTCATTCACTGCTTCCAAGATAGCTTATCTGGGGCATCTCTGAACTGGTATATGAATCTGGAGCGTAATAGAATCCGATCTTGGAAGGATTTGTCTGATGCTTTCCTCAAGCAATACCAGTATAACATTGACATGGCACCGACTAGGTTGCAACTTCAAAATCAAGTGCAAAGGACCAATGAGACATTCAAAGAGTATGCTCAAAGGTGGAGAGAAATGGCTGCTCAAGTGAATCCACCACTTTCTGAATCCGAACTGGTTGACATGTTCATGAACCCTCTTCAAGGACATTACTATGAGAGAATGGTTGGTAGTGTTTCTTCTGGTTTCTCCGATCTAGTCAGGATTGGTGAAAGAATTGAGAATGGTTTGAAAATTGGTAAGATCCAGAATCCCGCCAATGCTGCTGCTGCAAACCAATATGGGTACAAGAAACCTCAGGGTAACTTTGTCAAGAAGAAAGAAGGCGACACCAGTGCCACCTATGCTCAAGATCAAGCTCCTTGCTATCAAGTGGCCGCCACCGCCCCTCAAGCTTATGTGGCACCTGTTGGTCAACAACCTTGGGTCCCTTATCAACAATATGTCCAACAACAACAACAAGGTTTCCAACAACAAGGTTATCAGCAGAGACAAGGTCAACAGAGGCAGAATAGGCCTAAAAGGGTGTATGATCGTGTACCAATGACCTATAGCCAACTTCTCGCCGCCTTGCTTGATCAAAAACTGATTCAATTAGCTGAAGCTAGGCCTCCTCCTGATCCCCTCCCTCCAAATTACAAGATTAATGCCAAGTGTGAATTCCACTCTGGAGGATCTGGTCACACCACTGAAGAGTGCAGAGTTCTCAAAGACAAGGTTCAGGATCTGCTTGATGCAAAGGAGATTACATTCACACCTGCGGCACCTAATGTGGTCAACAATCCCATGCCACCTCACAATGGAGCTTCCACCAGTGGAACATGAAGACTTTTATGTTTGTCAGAAAACATTTCATTTGCATTAGAATAAGGCCAAACTTGCCATTGTATAGATTTCTTTAGTATTTTCAATTGTACTACTTTTGTTGTTATCAAGTACTATCCATTGTAAGAAACTCATTCTGTTTGAATAAATAAAAATGTAATATACATGTTTTTCTCAAATCATTTCATCTTTGTCATTATGTTCATTGATACTTCACTCATTTGTCTTAAGCAACTAAAAAAGGAGAATGATGAAAATCAAAAACACATGAATCACTAATTGTATGCCTTTGGAACAAGATCCTGCTGACGATGTACAGGCATTGTTTCCATTCCTAAACACCGGAGTTATAAGGAAGTGAAACCCTCGTCAACCCCTTTGAGCCTAAGGAGTAGTAGTTTCTTTCAAAAATACAAAACCCTCAATCTTAACCAGGGGCAGGGTAGTCTTCAGTTAGTGCGACCGAGCGCTCAACTTTCAGATATTCCATCAGAGGATCAATCATATCTTATCTCTCACAACAAAAGAAGAAGAGTACTATCCACAATGGATGCCTCCCATTCACTAAGAAGAAGGCAGTCACAACCTTTTCATCAAGTCAATCACAAAAGTCATACAACTTGTTCCCGAACGAGACAAAAAAGAATGAAAAGAAAGTTATAAATCATGATAAAAAAAAAGAAACAATAGCCCGCTAAGTCAAAAGAAAAAAGAAAAAGCTTTGAAGCAATTGACTTAGGCAAAAATTAGGGCATATCCCGCTGGACAACGAAAACCAAAATCAAAAGAAACTTTCTGTCCAGGCAAAAATTAGGGAAAGCAAAAAAAAACAAAGCAAAAGAAAAATCCTCCAAGGGATAAGTTGTTGTGACCATCAACGAAAGCACCAAAGGGTGACTGCCACCTCCATCAAAGCCATAAGGATCCCATCCATCACAATCCTTCCTGAAAGACGAATACTCGTGTCAAACTAACTGAACGTAGGACTGGAGGACATCACGAAGAAGGGGTGGGTTAAGTAGAACTTGAGCCTTTATCCTTTGTTTCTCAAACCGTGAACCCGGCCACGTTACAACCCTCAAAAGTCCTAATTTAAGTAGGGTTCATTCCGAAAGCATACAAACTGTAAGATCATGTCAAACTGACTCCTTATGTTGCTGTGTCATCTGTGTTAGTATCAATACAACATTTTGACAAATAAAAACTTTTCTTTGAGAGTAACATGTGCATTGCATTTCTCGTTATCTCTTCCAAAACAGAATTGTCTCCAATCTGAAAGCAAGTACTTGATACCAAGGAAAGTTCAACATTGAAATTCCGTCGAGTAATCTTACAAAGGCAAAGGTTGGTCATCCGCAAAGCAAATACCTGAAGCATCCATCTGGTGGAAGAGTTCCTTTCAATCTGGGGCATTCATTCATTCCTTGATCTACACTGGGGCAGACCATTGCCAATCTCCATGATTCAAGCACATCAGAATTCCATCTCAAGAGATCCTAAAGGCTGGGGCAAGCTAGCAACAATTCATTTCTTCATCTTCAATCAAGTGTCAGATATTGAGACAAGTGTCGAGGAGTCAAGCCAAACACCTCACCTTCACAAATTCTACCCTTCAAGCAACAACCTTCCTGCAAGGAACCCTCCATTCACTCCTATTATCATGGAAACAATCATTCCATTCATAATCATACATACATCATGCATATCATTGCATTTTCATTATCAGGGGCATCCACCCTACCTTGATTCTAAAACAGAGTTTCAAAACTCCACCTAATCCATTCCACATCAAAGCAGAAACCCTAATCAATCAGTACACTGCATATAGAATCCATAGCATTGCATCTCCAGAAGTGCACAAATAAATCAAACATTGCATGTGAAGCATAAGCCAAGTTACTCATCAGATGAGGTCCCTACAAAGCATTCAATCGATATTCCACTGGATCACTCAGAGTTACCATTGTGGTGTCATCTCCCAAAGTCAATCATGTTCATCTTTCTTCAACCCAGAGTTGATGTTTTGGTGTTCAACCCAGAGTTGAATTTCCTTTCATCTTTTAACCCCGAGTTAATTATCTCTTCCCACTCAACCCAGAGTTGATGGTTATCCCTTTTTCAACCCAGAGTTGATGTTTTGGTGTTCAACCCAGAGTTGATTTTCCTTTCATCTTTTAACGCCGAGTTAATTATCTTTTCCCTCTCACCCAGAGTTGACGGATATTTCTCATTGATTTCTTATTTCCCACTCAACCCAAAGTTGACGGATATCTTTTATTCAATCCATAATTGATTTCTCTTTCCCTCTCACCCAGAGTTGACGGATATTTCGTATTGTTTCCTTTTCCCTCTCAACCCAGAGTCGACGGTTATCTCTTGTCTTTTCCCACTCAACCCAGAGTTGACGGTTATATTTTATTCAACCCAGAGTTGATCCTTGTCTTTCTGTCCCACTCAACTCAGAGTTGTCGGTTATCTTTTATCTTTTTCCCACTCAACCCAGAGTTGACGGTCATTTCTAATTGTTCATCTTTCCTATTTCAACTCAGAGTTGAATTACTTTTTCTCAATCCAGAGTTGATGTCTATCTCTTGTTTTCAACCCAGAGTTTATGTTCTTTCTTTTTGTCTCAACCCAGAGTTGATGCCTACATCTTGTCCCATTAATACTGATTTCCCTTTCCATCCTCAATCCAGAATTGATGTTTACCTCTTATTCAACCCAGAGTTGACTTTCCTTTATTCTTCAACCTAGAGTTGACCCACTTGTCTTCTTCAACCCAGATTTGACGGTTATGTTTTTCTCAACCCAGAGTTGACGGTTATCTCTCTTTTTCCCACTCAACCTAGAGTTGACGGTTGTCTCTTGCCTTTTCCCACTCAACCCAGAGTTGACGGTTACCCTTTATTCAATCCAGAATTGATTCCCTTCCCACTCAACCCAGAGTTGACGGTCATATTTTGTCCTTTCCCACTCAACCCAGAGTTGACGGTATCTCTTGTTTCCTTTTCCCGCTCAACCCAGAGTTGACGGTTATCTTTTATTCAACCCAGAGTTGATCCTTCTCCCACTCAACCCAGAGTTGACGGTTATCTTTTATTCAACCCAGAGTTGATCCTTCTACCACTCAACCCAGAGTTGATGGTTATCTTTTTACTCAACCCAGAGTTGACGGTTATATTTTTCCTTTCCCACTCAACCCAGAGTTGATGGTTATCTTTTTACTCAACCCAGAGTTGACGGTTATTTCTAATTGTTCATCTTTCTGCTTTCAACCCACAGTCATTATCCAACTACCTTCTCTCAACCCAGAGTTGATTTTCTTCCTTTCTTCCTCAACCCAGAGTTGACTTCCCTCTATTCTTTGACCCGGAGTTGCCTCCCTTTTCTTTCTCAACCCAGAGTTGATGTTCAGTTCATTTCTAACTCAGAGTCAATTTGATCAATCCAGAATTGATGCATTCTTCCTCAGTGGATTTGACACCATTTCTTCCCTAGTGGATCTCATCTTTCGTAGGCAAATTTTCAGGTTCACCTGATATTTAATCTTCTTCTACCTTGAAGGTTCGAAAGGCCGGCGCCAATCTCTCCTTCAGAGTTAAGACGATTAAATAGGGGCAGCTGTTGCACCCCAAAATTTGCCCATCTAATTATTCTTAATTGGCTTGCATACCCTATTCATTTACATTTCAGGTCGTCAATAAAATCACGCATTCGTTAATAATTTGAAATTGAGATCGAGGATCTTGGGTGTAAGGATTCCTTTATGACTCTTAATAAATATTCATATACATACTTTCATTTGGTCATTAGCATACATCATGTATTCATTTGAGTTTAATTTGATCAAAATTGGTAGAGGTTTGCGAATGTGAAGGATTCTTAAGAAATAAGTCACAAGTTACAAGACATACTCAAGGCATGATTTAAGGTTCAAATTAATTCATCATTCAAATTTCCGAATTCAAGTGGTCAAGATTGTTCCCATACAAACAAGTTCGATTCTACATGTTCAAGTTCACTCAAGTATCAATTATGCTTCATCCACGAAAGAGTCTTATTTAAAGTTTCGAGTGGAGATAGGATCCATCAAACATCATTGTGTCGAGTTCAAGCAAAATTGCATTAAGAGGTGTCCATAGTTCCTAAACAAAAAAAGCTAAATAAGGTTGAGATTTCAAGTTCATGGGAGAGAAGGAGTTTGCTTTGTTAAAGTTTTCATCAATTGAATTCAAGAGAGTACAAAAGGTTTATTCCGTTGTCTTTACAAATTACAACACATTATGAAATCCATATCACACAACCATTACATCTTTCACTCCTCAAAGAAATTACAAAAAGGTTATGTATTTATCAAAGTCAACATGCTATCTCTCGACCTACGTCTTTGTCCATCAAGCCTTAGCTTCACGACACTATCCGGGATCCGTCATCATTTTTCCATGGTAACTTATTTCCATTACATATGTTCTTGAAGCCAAAGATAACTCTCAAAAAGGTCTCCATTTACAATCCTTCACGTCATTACCTCAACCTGTTAAGAGATATGCAGTCAAGGTCCCCATCACCTATAAATGCAAGAAAAGAAAAGAACAAGTTACCATAAGAGTCTGTACATACACATATGCATCCAACAGCAATGTATTTATACAAAAAATGCAGCAACAGCTAGCATCCCACAGCAGGAGAATCATACACCAATGCATACAAATAAGTGACTGCACATCACACAAATATACATTATACATCATATTTCAAGTCAGAAGCATTCCTACAGCAGTCAAAACCAATTCAATAATCATCACATAACTGAACTGTAGCTTGCACATGAAGAAGAAAATCCGCACCATGAACCGGTTCATAACTGAGTAACCAATTTCTAACAATCCTCAACTACCAACTAACTGCCATTCAGCCCCTGCCATGTTATTGCCATTCAGCACAAGAGAGAAAAAAACAAAGCTCAGCATGAACAAAAAATAAAAATAAGAGAAAATCAGGTCCACACTACTAACCAAGCTAATTGTTTTTTTCAATCCCCAATTTCCTAACTAATTTCCCTAGCCTTCTAACTAACTTATAACAAACTTTCAAACCTATTCCTAACTGTCATACCTAACTGAAACAGATTTCCTTCTAACCTCCATAACAGAATCTATAACTAATTTTCCATAACCAATAACTAACTCCCCTAACCTTTTTCTACCTTCTATAACTATCACTAACAGAATCCAACAGAAAGAAACTAACTTGAGAACCAATTCAATCCTCACCCTTCAATTCCTAACAGAATCTCTAAGATCTAACGGCCCATGTATTCCCTTCTCAATCTATTTAAACCGTGCTTCCCTCCACAATTCAGTCTCTCCACCATTTCTTCGATTCCCTCCTCCATTCTCCCTTCACATTCATCAACAATCACCATCTCAGAACCTCTCCACACCATTCTTCACTTTCTTCACCACTTCTCATTTCAATCATCACCACTTTCACTCTCTCTGAACCTCCTCCATAACCAAATCCATAAAAAAGCTTCTTGAACCATCCTCTTTAGAGCATTGATCAAGCTCTGAAAGAGGTGAAGCATAGCCTCCTTCGACCTCCACCTTCTTCATCCACACTTCACATTCAACCATTCTTCAAGCTCGCAACATCTTCAATCAACCATATCTTCAATCATCTGCAGAAGCATCAATCTCCCATCATCATCACAACACTCCAAGACTCATTCAAGATTCGTACAAAAAAACCAAATCAGAACTGAAGAAGAAGAAGAAGTGTGAGAGGATCGCAAACAGGGAAAAGAGAAAACTCAGAACTCACCTGAAGAACTTCACCGCGGTACTGCGTTTATTTCGCATACACAAAGAGCACGGATTCTCCCCTTCCGATCTTCCTCAACGATTTCTGCCATCTTCGTCACCCAGGTAAGTCTTCGAATCGACTCCTCCATCCATCTCTTGCTGTATCTTGATGCTATGGTGTAGTATTAAGTTGCCTGAGCACTTCCCCCACGATCTCGCTCCTTGATTGTTAATCGTGAAAGCTTAATTGCACTTCTTCTTAGACCTAGGGTTTTCGTATGGATTCAGAGAGATTAAATTTAGGTCTATGAATTTAAGGCTGAGAATTGAAAGGAGAGTGGAGAGACGAGCAAGGTGAGGTGTACATTATGAGGTTTGGGCAAACTCCGCCGCCTCCGGCGCGGCGGAGCGATTTCCTGCGAAGTGTGAGACGAGAGAGTCTGAGTAAGTGAGAATCCCAATCGTCGCTCAAGACAACCCTAATTTCCCCTTTTGTTTATTTTTTATTTTTATTTTTAATTAAACCAATAATTAGTTCTGAATAATTAATAAAACTTGGATCAAAATCAATCCCTGGGCCTTAATCTGAATAGGCCTGCGCCATAATTGCTCCTCACCATCATAAAATCGACATACACCCCCTGGATTCACATAAAAAAATAGTAGAATTTAGTTCCTTACTTAGATTTTTCATGTTTCTTTTAGGTAACAAAAATACTAATTCTCTTCCTTTTATTTTTAGACATTTAACACAATTGTTGACATATAAAAATGTACATAAAAAATATTAGTTTAGGCTTTTATTTTAATTCTTTTGCTTGATTTGTAATTCAATTTCTCCCATAAAGTCAATATAAAAAACAATAGTATTCTACTTCATTTTGTACTATATTTTGACTTGTTACTTCATGCTTGTGTATAATTTGGTACCATTATATCATTCTCAATTTTGCTCATGTATCTTACTTATGACTTCTAATTGTGACTTTATTTTCATGTCTCTTTAATTCCTAACTTTAGGTAGAAACCATGACAACATTAGGACTTAGAAGTTCCCTTCATAACATTAGGCTAGTTATTCATCTTAGGCTAGTTTTGTTTCTTTTCCTTTTCAACTTTAAAACATTTAATAAAGGAAGATGCGAATCACATTAAGAAAGTGATAGAGAAATGAGTGGGATTCATTCCCTAATCTGTTTCTCAATCACTTAGTGGCATAGAAATGAGTGGGATTCATTCCCTAATCTGTTTCTCTGTCACTACTTAATGGGAGAGAAATGAGTGGGATTCATTCCCTAATCTGTTTCTCGAACATTAACTAATGGGATAGAAATGAGTGGGATTCATTCCCTAATCTGTTTCTGGAACATTACATAATGGGATAGAAGTGAGTGGGATTCATTCCCTAATCTGCTTCTCAATCATTATACATTTTTATGTGATTCGAATCGCAAAGTAAACTCCCTTAAAAAATACCCAACCAAAAACATCTAAAACACTTAATAAAGGCTTAGACCTAAACAAAGTAAGGAAGTGATGCGAAGCCTTGTATTGGGTTTTGTTCATCATGGAATTACATCTAAAAGACACAAACCAATCTTCTCTCTTCTCTCTCTTGCCTCCGAGGCATTCTTTCTCTTGCCTTCAGGGCATTCTTTCTCCTAATCGGACACGTTATTTCCGCTCCATTCCCAGCTTAAGACTCCAGAGGTCGAGCAGCGGAGTGCGAATGTAACTGTTCAACTAAAAAACACAAAAACAAACAAAAACTAAAGAGCTGAACTACGGCGCTCTGATTCCTGAAAAGGATACGTAGGCATTAGGTCGCGGGGCCTAAGCGAGCACAACTATTTATAAACCTTATTTTCCCCGTGTTTCTTTTTATTCATTTGCATGCATTCTCTTAGTAATTAAGCTTTAGATTTACAAACCCTTTAGATAGAAACAAACATAGGTGGATACCATCGAGTACGATGGGCGTGAGGGGTGCTAGCACCTTCCCCTCGCGTAACCGACTCCCGTACCCTATCTCTGGTCGCAAGACCTTCTCTTATCCTTATTCTAGGTTTTCTGATATTCCTTTCCCTCTTTGGGATAAATATATTGGTGGCGACTCTGTTCATATTTTCGCGAGCGTGCGACAACCTCTTGTTAGAAAGTTTTGCAATATTCAAGGTTTTGTCATCATTGTGAAATTGTATCTGAAACCCACTCACTCTACTTCACACACTTTCGCTACCATTACCCTACACTTTCATGTTTTTGAGCCCTAAAATCTCTCAAACCCCAAAAACCTTGTTCGTGTTACTGTTTATCTTCAGCAATGTCTGAACAACAACAACATGTTGCTCATCCTACTATTCAAAGTACTTTGTCTCAATAACAACAAATAAGAACTGCTCAGCAACAACAATCTCAACAAGACCTGGACATTCATCTCTCCATTCTGGTTGAATAGCTAAATGTTCTCTATGAGTTACGAGTGTATTTTGATAATCTGAAAACAAATGGGTATGATTTTACTGATATATTAAAAACCCAAGGATGGGAAACCTTCTTCGATTGATTGAAATGCCCAGTTTATCCTGAACTGGTCAAATATTTCATGATTCATGCATTCATTTCTCCATGTGGTTACATATGATAAAAAGTATTGGGAAAAGACATATAAATTTCTCAAAGAGACATTGCAAAACTTCTTCAACATGATGGAGAAGGAACTTTGTGCTTCTGCTATGAATCTTTTATTGGGACTACAAGTGGGATTGCTTATGCAAAAAAGATGCTTGAGATCATTCCTCTCATCTTCTCAAATGGAGAGGATTTTGTTTGCATCTTTGATCTTCCCATGAATCTAAGAATCTGGTTCAGAATTCTCAGAGGATGTGTACAACACGGGAGATCCCCAGACTCCATAGACTTTATTGAGATGGACTAGAAGTATATATTGTATTTCATCTCTACCAGAGAAAAGATTTTTATGCCAACAGTCTTATTTAGATATCCGGTGGATATCATCAAGAAGACCAGAAATGGTAATAAGAATATTAAAAACTAGATTCCTATGGGAAGGCTAATCACAAACATTCTTGTGCAAAATGGGCTAGTGGAGGCGTTAAACTTAACTGGTAACCTAGAAGTTTTGATTGGAAATTCTCTAGATGGAAGAAACTTAGTAAATATGGGAATAATATATGAAGCAATCATTCCTTTAGGTAATCTAGATGAAGATTTAATTTCCAAAAGAATAATAGCAATGTCATATTATCCAGCATACAGTTTTGCAATATTTTCTGAACCTCCTCCTTCTTAAAGATACATAACTATGTTTCCAAGGAAGATCTTTCCCATTCCTCATCCTTCTTTCGCTGGGAAGAAGAAAAGAAAGTCGTTCAAAATGCATGCTAATGATGGTTCATCTGGACATGCCAAGAAGAAAAGGAAACACAAGTCTCACTCCATTAAGGACTCTTCATCTACTCCTCATATTCTTAATGAAAGTAGTAAGTCATGTTCTTCTATCCAAACCACTTCCACTCCAACCCCTAATTTGAAACCTCAATCCATTATTTCTCCTAAGAAACATTTAACCACCACAAACACCTCATCAGTTCAAACTTAAAACCTCCTTCTACCATCTTACATAGATGAATCAGTGACCGCATCAGAAGACTCTCTAACCAACTCAGAACATTTGGAACCAGCTCACTATTTTGAAGAAGAAACTCTCAAAATCATTGCAGATCATGAAAGAGATCCATATCCCAACTCCACTCCTTCTAATCCCCTCTTTCTTCGAACCAACATACTTCCACCTCCCTCTAATGAATTACTACTCAATTTTTAATATGAGTTTGTAGACCTCCTGTGGATATTGGCAGATGTTACCTCTGATGGATTGGGTCCAAAAGAGACTGATTTCCTCTTGAATAACTTCAAGAAATGAATGCACTCTGTCGCTTCTGAAGTTCAATTCTTCTGCTTTAAGAAAGATATGAGGAAGAGGAATGTTGCGATTTCTACGTGCCAACCTGCTCTTACTCCTCTAATTCTTTTTCTTCCGGCTCCGGAAGTTCCCATTCCTGAAGAGCCTTGATGACACTAAATTACACCATGAATTTGACTTGATTTATGCACTATATTGTTTTTTATTTCATATTTCCACTATTATGCTGGTATTTTAATGGTATTTTAGGAAATTGACCAATTGGAAGTCGTTCACAGAGAAACGAAGCAAGACACAGAAGAAATCGGAAGAAAATGAAGCATATTGTACTCGTGGCGACCACCACGGTGTTCACCATGGAGGTAGCCCCGACCAACCCACAACCCAAAGGTCAAAACACCTAGTCTTCACCACTTAGGGAGCATGGCGGTTGCCATGGCCTTGTCACGGTTGCCACACACTAGGGCGGCAGATGGTTGAAAGTTGGGTTCTCTTAGTTAAGAAGAAACCCACTCCTTTCCTAAGTTTTCTCCATGCCTTATGTAACAGATTTTATGATTTTTAAGGGTTTTAAGAACTCTATAAATACCCCCTAGTGCCTCCACTTTGGGCATCCAAGCTTAGTCCCAGACTAAAGCCATATACTGTCAAATTTTGTAGCGATCAACTCTTCACATCGGAGAATTATCGTATCAAGTGATCGAGTCTGTAATCGAGTTTAGAGTAATGTACTTTGAAGTTCAATCCTACCGTCATTTACTTTCCGTATTCAAGTTCAGTAAATATATTTCCTTGTATCATATTTCAAGTCTCTACGGAGCAGGTTTATTTAATAACATTTCATTTATTTTAATTGTCTCTTTACTTTTATCGCAACTTCTTCTACATTTCTTTAATTGCAAGTTTAAAGTATTTTATCATGTCTGATTCTTTTTATTGCACGCTCAATTCTATTGCTTTTATTTACATTCCAGAATTATCTAGCTAAATTTATAAGTGTTGGAATGTGAGGACCGTCGATTCGACAGTACTCTACATGGTCGTTCTTTGAGAAACTCTTAGGGACTGTTTTGATTTTAATTACAACTTTTCCTAAATCTTAATTCTGGTGGTTACTATGGATGTAGAGCCTCCTATATGCCGGGTAAGATCGAAGTCCTCTAGTACAAAAGATCAAAGTTGCCTAGTAATTAATTGATAAAAACTGCGAAAGCACTTTTACAATTAATTAAGAAGTCAACATTTCTAGAAAGTGATTTTGAAACTATTTATGAAAGCGCGTATTTATAGGTTTAAGATCCAATCACCCAAGCGAGAGCTTGGAACCCTTTTAAAGTTAAACTTTTCAATCAAAACTACTTTTCAATTAAGTTAAGAGTCAAATTACTTAAAAAGGATTTATTTGTTTAACGCAATGCACACCGTCCACCATAACAATGGATGGTATAATTTAGAGGGTAAAATCCGGATCTGAATACGCAGAAGCGACAATTCCTGTTCAATTAGTTGTTTTCAAAATATAAAATATTATCCCATAGAGATTTTGGTATTTCAACACCTAGAGTAGCAACGAATGGATGAGATCCTTATTCTAACATTGATTCAATAACCACTCCTGTATTTACTCAAGCCATTGATCCTGACTTGTCCAAAGTTTCAATCCAAATAGTTCTTCCATCAGACAAAGAAACAAAGAGGTATTTCTCCGAATTCGAAAGACTTTTGTTCCAAGAGGTATATATACTTGTTTTTTCTTAATAAACAAATGTAGTTATTTGATTGGAGCAATATCTTTAGTTGAATTAAGATTTATCATGCTTACAGAGTTAGAGTTTAATCTTTTAACCAGTTTACCCAATCCTAATCAAGAAATAGTTAATGTGAGAAAGGTACAAGGAGGCACTGTTGCGGTAATAAACTTTAGTGGAAGACCCGTAGAAGATGTTTTTTCTCAAAAAGGAGAACATCTTGGGTTCAAATATCATTAAAGACGGTCTTAAACCTAAGGATGTTTGTTCAAGGCATACTTTTAATGATGAGGACAAGGCTATACTTTTGTAATCTCATTACCTAAATCCTTTGAGAAATTCAAGGATTTTCTTATTTGATAAGAAAGGTGTTATTACTTTTGATGAAGTCATGGTGGAAGTGATATCCAAAGAATTGTCAAAGCATAAAGATTTAAAAAATAATGATAGTGATGAAGGCTTGAGTTTGTCGAGATAGTAAGTGAGTGTGAAGGGTGTTTACTGTGGAAATTGGTAAACAACTGCTAGTCCTCCCCAAGTCCTAAAACTAAGGGTTACTTGCAAGATCGACCAGTTGATCTTAGGACAAATGCTAATATTTTTGGGGTTGCGCTAGCTCTGTCGAGGGAAATGGCCTAAGAAACGGTTTTCTAAGGCTGAGACCAATGCAACGGTTTTCCACACAATGTTAGGTTTGACTGCCAGGTGACTCGTGACCGACGGGGATAAACCTATGTCTAATAATACATATGAATCTAGACGTTAAGATCCTTACTTACTGTGGTGACTCGTGACCGACAGGGAGTGTTGGATCCAGACTTTCCTTTAAACGAAATAAAGTGCAAATGACTCTTTTATGAACGTGAAAGTATAAAATGAATGTTGATCAACAAATAAAGAACTAGCAAAAATGTCAAGATAAATGACTGAAAGATAAAAATTATGCATTGAAATAATGGTGGTGATTCACGTACATCAATCACTCAGCAACTCTTTCTTTCCTACAGTTGGAAATTGGGCAAAGTATTAGCGAGTAATTTGAGTATACCAGCGAACACCTTAATTTTACACAAAAACGACTTATTTATAGTAATACATAAGATAACTGCCTAAATTAATCTACGGCTGATAGTGAAGCTAAATGGCAACTACTCCATGATATTTTTCCATGTCTTTGGTTCCTGCAAGGAACGATTCCTTGTAATAACTACCCTTAGAGTTTGAATTTGAAACTTCCCGCCATTATTTCTTCAAAGTTCAACCGCTCTTGGTTTCGACGCTGGCGCTTGTCAGGAATGTAAGCGTAGAAATTGTGCTAAGTAAAATAGAAGCCTCTGTGGCCGTCAAAAACCCTTTCGACCATTTCATATGATCCCCACTTCAGTCGGTTCGACATGTGTGTGTCTGCAAAATCTTCTTCTCATAGTTCAAATAGCTTTAAACTTCTGCAAGTCTTCTTCTTCACATATTCAATCTCTCCCGTTATCAATGGCAAGCAACCAAGTGAGAACCTCTCCAGCTCTGACCTACGAGCTTCACCACGTTGACGGAAAACCCTACGTTCTAGAGCCTCCTTTTGCAGATGAAAAGGCCAAGATATGACAATCCCATGTAATGATTCCCTTTCGTCTTGAAAGTAAACCTGTTTCTTACTTAGGTCCTTTACCTGCTGATACCCCCTCTGAGATTTATACCACTGATAGTGGCGCCTTTTTTCCCACTAGCCAAGAAACCAAACCCTTAGTTTCTTCCATGAACCCTCTCTCTCTCTCCTTGTCATTTCGACAGAAACTTTAGAACAACCCCTCCTTTGGACTGTCCCAAGTTCAGCGCTTGGATGGCACGTTTAGAACCTTCAAAAGGGGCGTTATGGAAGAAATTAGGCATTTACACCTTGCTATGCCTTTCTCGTACTAGTATTCCTTACTCTCACAGTATGCTGACGGCGGTTTTATACTTCTAGGTAGGTTCGACAAACACTATCCACACTAGCTGTGGCATGATTACCCCCGACACTTCTGGATGTTGCGGCCGTCACACGGTTAAAGCCTACTGGTACCGTCTTTAACCACCTAGATGTCGACCTGGTGCCTATATAGTTCAACGTTAGAGAGACCAAAAACCCTACCTACAATAACTTTATATCTCATTATCACAAAGATACAGTCGGCATCACTGATGAAGAGCATGTTGCTTTTCTGACGTATTGTTGTCACGTTGTGTTTTTTGCTCCAGGTCAATGCAAGATTCCAAATAGTATGCTCACCTTGCAAGTCACTTGCACCATGGCAAACATGTGGCTCTGGGGCAGCTTATTTTGGCTTCTCTCTATTCCTCGCTGACAGAAGTGGTCAACCATATCAGAAACTACAATTCCAATGGCACCAAGAAAAAGAATGTGCTTGTACATGGACATTTCTGGCTGCTGCAATTGTGGCTAACTGCCACTTTTTCTTGAGAATTGAAACCTTTCAAAAATAGGAAGAAAGCTTGCTCTCCTCTTCAGGTTTATAGCGTGTGGGAACGCCATCTCCCATAATTTCCCCTCGACAGGGGGCTCCCTAATCCGGATCTCTTTCATCTTATCTTCAATCTTATGCTGAAAAGAGTCGACTGTACTTCGACCATGGCTCCTTTTGCTGATGGAAAAGTTGGTCCAGACTAGATGGCTGATTTGTTTTCGCCAGTAAGGGAAGAACACAAAAAACCATCTCTGGATTTTTGGAAACGTCTCTTGCTGCCGAGATTCCTTTGTTACTCTATCACCATCACGAGCCCTAGTATGGTTTCCTTCCAATCTAATTTGGTGGCTCAACAATTTGGTCTTTGTCAGATTGTCCCCAAGTCTATGTACACTTCTCATGAATTTTTAATCGACATTCTCGTCGACAAATCCTGGGATTATGTACGAGAAGATTATGATAATATTTGGAACAACAAACCTTCCCTCATTTTCACTGATTTCAAACCCGCATTTTACTGCACCAAAGAATTTGAGGATTGGTGGCGTGCATTCTTTATCACTTTTGTTGGTGATCCTGACAGGAAACTCATTGAACTAACTGCTGCTCTTGACCAATTTCTGGAAAAACACATTAAGTGTAAGGCTACAAACATCAAGCAAATTCGCGCTTTCCAGAAGTACTTTGGGGTGGCATATCTACCCAACAATCTTCATCGAACCATCTCCCAGGCGGCTGAAGTACTAAGGGAGAAGGTAACCAATAAAATTCCTTATTTAAATATACTTGGTTACGCGAAAGATAGATATCTTTACACACTTCACTTTGGAAAAATTAAATTTCCTCCCTTACCTACCAGCCCTTTGGCTTCGGCCTTTCGGCCACCCATTCCCGACTGGTGTTATTGCCCTTTGTCGGATGTCGAGAATGGCTCTAAGAAAAAAGCCGACATAGTGGAATCGACCAAGAACAGGTTGGATAATTGTAACACCCGTATTTTTAAATTATTAGATAAATTGAATTTTGGTTAATTATTTAATTGAAATTTAGTTTATAAATATCTTTGAAAATAATGGAGCAAATGAATAAGAAGAGAATATTGGATTATTGAGAAATTGTGAAGAAAAGAATTGGGCTTATGGTGATGTTAGTAAAAGAGGGGTGCTTAGTGGTTAGGCCTTTTACTAAGTGGTGTTCATTTTTATTTTATTTTCATAAAATAAGAAAAAAGCCATTTGAAGAGAAAGAAGCAAGAACGTGAAACGGGAGAAGAGCGAAAGTGCGAAGAGGAAGAAGAGCATTCAAGAAATTCATCGAGGTAAGGGGGGACTCTTCCTTTTAGTATCTCTTATGTGGTCTTAAGGGATAGGTAGATTGATGTATGGTTTGGTTCAATTAGATATTGGGATTGTTAGTTTAGGGTGTTATAATTTGGATTGAATTGATGAAAATTGTGTGAACTATTTGATTAATAATCAGTTCAAATGATGTTTTGTGGTGTATGATTGAATGTATGATGTTTGTATGCCTGTATATGCTGTTTGGAGTCGATTTTGGACGGAAAATAGGTGGAATCACAGGGTTTGTCGCAGACCTGAGATTTGGTAAAATCGCAGGTCCACTGAGCGGGGGGGTCCGCTGAGCGGAGGACCCGACCTGGTTAGCTTCTGTCTAACGTCCCTAGAGGTCCGCTGAGCGGAGGTCTGAAGGAATTTTCTTTTGCCTCGCGTCGCTGAGCGAAACTTGTTGTGTGGGAATTTTTCTAAAACTTTAAAATGGCGTATCTTTTGATCCGTGAATCTTTTCTTAGTGTCGTCTTGGGCGTTGTGCAAGTAATTAAATGTTTTATATGAGGAATGATGAATATGGGCAGTGGCCGACTTTATTTCTTTAAAACTCGATTTAATTACTTGTTGAGAATTAAACATTGTGTGCATGTGAAATAGGTGTGACAATGTATTTGAGGTGGTGATGAATTGGCTATGATTATTAATATGATTGTGATGAATGCATGACTATTTGAATGATGTTGGGAACATGTACATACTTATTTGGTGATGTGGTGTTGAGATGAGTTACTCATCGTGATCGGTGATGTTTTTAAGTATGATATGTGTGTCCATTCATTCATATGCATTCGGTGATGGATCCCGGTGATGTTTGGATCGATGGTGGACATTTTTCCCATTGTGCGGAAATTGTGTCAGTGGGCCGTATCTCAATGAGGCGTAGGTCGGTCAGGTGGATTGATTCCACGGTTTATTTGTACCACATGTATAGTGTCAGTTGTGTCATATGCATTCTATTATTTCGTGATTGGGTGAATCTCTATGTTATGTAGTGTAATCTATTATTGTATGAATTGATGAATAATAGTTGTGAATCTGAATATGTATGATTGGGTGAACTATATATCATGATGCTTGTCGCTTATGAATTGCATAATATATACTAATTGAGAATGAGACTCACCGTTACATGTTGTCATTTTCAGATTGAGGATTAGCGGCATTAGTGCTTGGTGAGGATGACTCGTAGAGTTTATCCGTTTATGTTGGGTCGTGTCGGTCATGCTCTGATCTTGTAACACTGGGGGACGATAGTTTTAGAGTTTTATGAGATTACTCTATTTTATTTAGTGTTGGATTATATTTCCATTTGGTTGTATTCACAATGATTCTTATTCCGCTGTGATAAACATGATTATGTTTTGGTGAATCGTTTCCTAATGAAGCATGACTATAACCTTAGTTGGATTATTTGTTTTAAATAATTGTGGCACCCTTGTGTTTATGTTATTACTCTGATATATTTATTTAAATTGTCGCGGGGCTTAGAAGGGTGTTACAATAGTGGTATCAGAGCATAGTTGGTCGTTGTGACCAGAGTCTTAGTGTTAGTCTTTTCCCTTGTATGCGACAAGTGCGAGTTATCACTGTCGATACTTTGGTTCTAATAGAATTGTTTCGTGGATTAGCAGAACAATGGCTGGAAGAGGTGGAAGAAACGACGATGCTATCGCTGAGGCTTTGGGCATGGTTGCTGGTGTGTTGGGAGGGAATGCAAATGGAGCTGGGATTGGTGTGGACAGGAAATTGGGGAACTTCCAGAGGAACAATCCTCTGTTGTTCAAGGGTACGCATGATCTTGATGGTGCTCAGAAGTGGCTTAAGGAGATCGAGAGGATTTTCAGAGTCATCGATTATGCTGAGAACCTGAAAGTGAGGTATGGTACTCACATGTTGTCCGAAGAGGCTGATGACTGGTGGATGGCTACTAGAGCTGAACTGGATGCTGATGGTGTAGCTATTTCCTGGGTTGTGTTTAAGAGAGAGTTTCTGAGGAGGTATTTTCCTGAAGACGTTCGAGGTAGGAAAGAAATTGAATTTTTGGAGCTGACTCAAGGTAATATGACAGTACCAGAGTATGCTTGAAATTTGTTGAGTTGGCGAAGTACTATGTTCACTACAACAATGATGAGGCTAGTGAATTCTCAAAGTGCATCAAGTTTGAGAATGGTCTTCGTGATGAGATCAAGCAAAGAATCAGGTACTAGAGAATTCGGCAATTTGTCGATTTGGTGGACTATAGTAGGATCTTCGAAGAGGATAACCTTAAGCTGAAATCATCTCACTCTCGCGAGTTGGTTGACAAGAAAGGTAAGAAGCCTATGGATAGAGGTAAGCCATATGGTAGAGGAAATCATAGAGCTGGTGATTGGAAGAGGCCTAGTGGGGGAGATTCTGGTGCTCCCGTTAGGTGCTACAATTGTGGTGAGACTGGGCATAGAAGGAATGAGTGCAAGAATGGAGAAAAGAAATGCTTCAAGTGTGGTAAGGCGGGTCATATTGCTTCTGATTGTAGGATGAAGATAGTGACTTGCTAAAATTACGGTGAAGAGGGTAATATTAGTCCACAGTGCACTAAACCGAAGAAGAACCAGTCTGGAGGAAAGGGCTTTGCTTTGTCTGGGTCAGAGACTACTCCGGAGGATCGTCTGATTAAAGGTACGTGTTTCATCCATGACACACCTTTAGTTGCAATTATTGATACTGGAGCGACTCATTTGTTCATTTCATTGGATTGTGCTCAACGATTGGGATTAGAAATATCTGTTATTCATGGAAGTATGGTTATTGACACTCCTGCGTCGGGTTCAGTAACTACTTCATCTGCATGTTTGAACTGTCATGTTGACATATTTGGTAGAAAGTTTGGAATGGACTTAGTGTGCCTTCCTCTTGAACAACTTGACGTCATTTTGGGGATGAATTGGTTGCAATTTAATCGAGTTCATATCAATTGTTTTACGAAGACAGTTATCTTTCTTGAAGAGGTTAGTGTTGAGGATTTGACTATGTCGGTCAAACAGATGAATTTGGCTGTCAATGATGGAGCGGTAGTATTTATGTTGTGCTCTTCAATGGAAGTGAAGAGGGAAGCTAAAACTGATGAACTACGAGTAGTGAATGAGTATCCGGAAGTATTTCAAGAAGAGGTTAGTGAGTTGCCACCTGAAAGAGAAGTGGAATTCGCTATAGAATTGATTCCTGGAACTAGTCCTGTATCGATGGCACCGTATCGCATGTCGGCATCGGAATTGGCTGAACTGAAGAAACAGTTAGAGGAATTGTTGGAAAAGAGGTTTATTCATCCTAGTGTGTCACCGTGGGGTGTACCAGTACTATTGGTTAAGAAGAAAGAAGGTTCAATGAGGCTATATGTTGATTATAGACAACTGAACAAGGTGACAATCAAGAATTGATACCCTTTACCGAGGATTGATGATTTGATGGATCAGCTGGTTGGAGCTTGTGTGTTTAGCAAGATTGATCTGAGGTCTGGATATCACCAAATTCGTGTGAAGGCGGAAGATATTCAGGAAACGACATTCCGCACGAGGTATGGACATTATGAATATTCTGTTATGCCATTTGGTGTTACTAATCCACTTGGTGTTTTCACGGAGTATATGAACAGGATATTTCACCCGTATCTTGACAAGTTCGTGGTAGTGTTTATTGATGATATTCTAATTTACTCGAAGAGTGATGAAGAACATGCAAATCATTTAAGAGTGGTATTGGAGCTATTGAAGGAGAAGAAGTTGTATGTGAAATTGTCTAAATGTGAATTCTGGTTGAAGGAAGTAAGCTTTCTTGGCCATGTAATTTCGAAGAATGGTATCGCGGTGGATCCTATGAAGGTAGAAGCAGTATCTCAGTGGGAGACGCCAAAGAATGCTTCAGAGAATCGTAGTTTCCTTGGTCTGACAGGTTACTACAGAAAGTTCATTGAGGGGTTTTCGAAGTTGGCGTTGCCAATGACTAAGTTAACAAGGAAAGGACAGGTATTTGTATGGGATTCAGAATGTGAAAAAGGTTTTCAAGAATTGAAGAAGAGATTGACAAGTGCTCCGATCTTAATTTTGCCTAATCCAGTGAAGTCTTTCTGTAGATGTTTTGATTGGCTGCATTTTGTGGTAAAACATTCATGTGTATTCTGTTGTCTTGACTAAGGTCATGACATGTGGTGTGTAGTGTTAAAGGTTATACAGGTTCTGGTTGTGTAAGCTAATACATGCTGTGAGTTGGATGTCATGCTCGACGTCATGACATCAGTATTTGACAGCAGTAGCTGCTACATTTTCTATTCTATTTCTATTATGTTTCCTTATTTATCTCAGTCTTTATTTTGGGAAACTAAAGATTGTGCTGATTGTACATCAGTAATAGAACAAATCATGGGCTGGCTTTTTGGCACCCTGATATGTGAGAAGCAGAGAATTGAAGTGAAGAATACTGTTTGCTGTGATTTATGCAGAACAGGTACAACATCAAGATGTTACAAGGAATGTCATGACTTCAACCATGACATCGCGCCTGCAGAACTGAGGAAGGAAGATTCAGTTTGGTTTTAAAAGATACAGAATATTCTATGTGAATATTATGTAATCCTATGTGGCGCAGATTTAAAAGTCAAGGAATCAAGTCAGAATATTGTGTAATCAAATCTGAAGATTGAAGATTCAGCAGTTACTAATTTAGGAGATAAATTAGGTAACTTATGATTAAAAGGCCTTGTTTGTAGCAGAAGAAATCTGCTGATTTGTAACAGCAAGGAGTGCTGCGATTTCAAGCCCAAGTCCAACTAGGATCAGGTTATATATAGGAATCTTTGTAGCCTTGTAAACCTAACGATCATAATGTAGTCATTAGGGTTTGTTGTGTAAGTGAACCACCCAGGTTGTGGGATGGTCACTGATTTGTGCCTCGAAGCCTGTAGGTAAGAGGTTTATTATATTCACTCAGAAGCTGTGAAGCAATGAGTGAAGATTGTGTTCTTGGAACTACTCCATTATGTATATTTAAATTGTTGGTGATTAAGCCGTCGATGCAGTGGCTGAGTTGTTGACTGCTAGACATCATTGCTATGATTGGGAGTGGAATGGAGATATTCCATATCTAGGGAGAACCTAGGTAGAGGGGTCATTGGGTAGTGATTAAGTGAGGAGTTGTAAACTGGGAGTTTAGCTCTGAATTGATACTGCTAATAGTGGACTTCATCCCTGGCTTGGTATGCCCCCAGAGTAGGTTGATTGAACCGAACTGGGTGAACAATTCTGTTGTGTTGTTTATGTTTCTGCATTGTTTATTTGTAAGTTCAGTTTGGATGTCATAACATCGTGCATGACATCAGTGTGTGATTTAATGACTGTGCTAACACAGAATCTCTGCTAAGCAGATTTGTTAATGTTAACTGAACTAATATGGGATCCCAACACTTCCAGACTTCTGAATGTTAGATGTAATAAATAATTGAGGGATCTGTATGTACTGCCTCAGCCAAGCTGATGACAGACCAGATGTCACAACATCGTATATGACATCTGGGGTCTGTCTTACCAGAATTTCACTTTCAATGTGTATTGTGATGCCTCACTGATGGGTTTAGGTGGTGTTTTGATGCAAGATAAGCAGGTAGTGGCTTATGCTTCAAGAAAGTTGAAAATTCATGAAAAGAATTATCTAACTCATGATTTGGAATTGGCGGCTGTGGTATTTGTGTTGAAGCTGTGGAGGCATTATCTTTATGGTTCTCGATTTGAGGTATTCAGCGATCATAAGAGTCTGAAGTATCTGTTCGATCAGAAGGAGCTTAATATGAGACAGAGAAGATGGTTAGAATTTCTGAAGGACTATGATTTCGGAGAATTACCATCCTGGTAAAGCAAATGTTGTTGCTGATGCATGGAGTAGGAAGTCATTACATATGTCTATGCTAATGGTGCGATAATTGGATTTAATTGAGAAATTCTGAGATTTGAGTTTAGTATGCGAAAGTACTTCTAATAGTGTTAAGTTGAGGATGCTGAAGTTGACTAATAGTATCCTTGAGGAAATTAGAAATGGACAAAAATCAGACGTTGGCTTAGTAGATAAGTTGACATTGATTAACCAAGATCAAGGAGGTGAATTCCGAATTGACGAAAATGGCGTTATGAGGTTTGGAGACCGAGTGTGTGTACCCGATGTTGCTGAGATCAGAAAGAGTATTCTGGAAGAAGGACACCGAAGTGGATTGAGCATTCATCCTGGTGCTACCAAGATGTATCATGATTTGAAGAAATTGTTTTGGTCGCCTGGAATGAAGAAGGAAATTGCCGAGTTTGTTTATGCTTGCTTAATTTGTCAAAAGTCGAAAATTGAGCATCAGAAACCGTCTGGATTGATGGAACCGTTGTTTGTTCTGGATTGGAGGTGGGATGGAATTTCTATGGACTTTGTGTCTGGTTTACCTAGAACGATCAAGAATTGTGATTCTATCTGGGTTATTGTGGACAGGTTGACAAAATCTGCTCACTTTATACCAATAAGAATGGGTTATCCGATGGAGAGTTAGCTCAGTTGTATGTTGAGAAGATAGTGAGTTTGCATGGTGTTTCGGCTAGTATTGTGTCAGATAGAGACCCGAGGTTTACTTCTAAGTTCAGGACAGGATTGCAAGAAGCCTTGGGTACTAAGTTAAGGTTGAGTTCTGTTTATCATCCGCAGACAGATGGTCAGACGGAGAGAACGATTCAATCGTTAGAGGATTTGTTGTGAGCTTGTGTATTGGAAAAAGGTGGTGCTTGGGATAGTTACTTACCTTTGATTGAGTTCACCTACAACAATAGTTATCATTCGAGTATTGGTATGGCTCGGTTTGAAGCATTGTATGGTAGGAGATGTAGAACGCCGTTGTGTTGGTACGAATCTAGAGAAAATGCGGTGGTTGGACCGGAAATTGTGCAACAAACTACAGAAAAGATCAAGATGATTCAGGAGAAGATGAGAGCTTCTCATAGTCGTCAGAAAAGTTACCACGAAAAACGAAGGAAGGATATTGAATTTAAGGAAGGAGATCATGTATTTATGCGAGTTACTCCGATGACTGGCATTGGAAGAGGCTTGTAGTCGAAAAAGTTAACTCCGTGTTTTATTGGTCCATTTCAGATTAGTAAGAAGATTGGGAAGGTTGCTTATCAGATTGCTTTACCTCCTGCACTCGCTAATTTGCATGATGTGTTCCATGTATCCTAGTTGGGGAAATACATTGCAGATCTGTATCATGAGATTCAGGTAGATGATATACAGGTGCGAGATAATCTGACTGTAGAGATATTACCTATGAGGATTGAGGATCTAAAGTGAAGCAGTTGCGAGGTAAGGAGATAGCAATGGTGAAAGTGGTTTGGGGAGGACCAGCCGATGGAAATGTTACATGGGAGTTAGAGAGCCAGATGAAGGACTCTTACTCGGAACTTTTCGTCTAATGTATGTTTTCGAGGACGAACTCTTTTAGTGGGGGAGAGTTGTAACACCCGTATTTTTAAATTATTAGATAAATTGAATTTTGGTTAATTATTTAATTGAAATTTAGTTTATAAATATTTTTGAAAATAATGGAGTAAATGAATAAGAAGAGAATATTGGATTATTGAGAAATTGTTAAGAAAATAATTGGGCTTATGGTGATGTTTGTAAAAGAGGGGTGCTAAGTGGTTAGGCCTTTTACTAAGTTGTGTTCATTTTTATTTTATTTTCATAAAATAAGAAAAGAGCCATTTGAAGAGAAAGAAGCAAGAACGTGAAACAGGAGAGAAGCGAAAGTGCGAAGAGGAAGAAGAGCATTCAAGAAATTCATCGAGGTAAGGGGGGAATCTTCCTTTTAGTATTTCTTATGTGGTCTTAAGGGATAGGTAGATTGATGTATGGTTTGGTTCAATTAGATATTGGGATTGTTAGGTTAGGGTGTTATAATTTGGATTAAATTGATGAAAATTGTGTGAACTATTTGATTAATAATGAGTTCAAATGATGTTTTGTGGTGTATGGTTGAAATTATGATGTTTGTATGCATGTATATGCTGTTTGGAGTCGATTTTGGACTTAAAATAGGTGGAATCACAGGGTCTATCGCAATCCTGAGATTTCGTAAAATCGTAGGTCCGCTGAGTGGAGGGGGGTTCGCTGAGCGGAGGACCCGACCTGGTTAGCTTCTGTCTAACGTCGCTAGAGGTCCGCTGAGCGGAGGTCTGAAGGAATTCGCTTCTGCCTCGCGTCGCTGAGCGAAACTTAATGTGTGGGAATTTTTCTAAAACTTTAAAATGGCGTATCTTTTGATCCGTGAATCTTTTCTTAGTGCCGTCTTGGGCGGTGTGCAAGTAATTAAATGTTTTATATGATGAATGATGAATATAGGCAGTGGCTGACTTTATTTCTTTAAAACTCGATTTAATTACTTGTTGAGAATTAAACATTGTGTGCATGTGAAATAGGTGTGACAATGTATTTGAGGTTGTGATGAATTGGCTATGATTATTAATATGATTGTGATGAATGCATGACTATTTGAATGATGTTGGGAACAGGTACATACTTATTTGGTGATGTGGTGTTGAGATGAGTTACTCATCGTGATCGGTGATGTTTTTAAGTATGATATGTGTGTCCATTCATTCATATGCATTTGGTGATGGATCCCGGTGATGTTTGGATCGATGGTGGACATATTTCCCATTGTTCGGAAATTGTGTCGATGGGCCGTATCTCGATAAGGCGTAGATCGGTCAGGTGGATTGATTCCACGGTTTATTGGTACCACATGCATAGTGTCAGTTGTGTCATATGCATTCTGTTATTTCGTGATTGGGTGAATTTCTATGTTATGTAGTGTAATCTATTATTGTATGAATTAATGAATAATAGTTGTGAACCTGAATATGTATGATTGGGTGAACTATATATTATGATGCTTGTCGCTTATGAATTGCATAATATTTACTAATTGAGAATGAGACTCAGCCTTACATGTTGTCATTTTCATATTGAGGAGTAGCGGCATTAGTGCTTGGTGAGGATGACTCGTAGAGTTTATCCGTTTATGTTGGGTCGTGTCGGTCATGCTCTGATCTTGTAACACTGGGGGATGATAGTTTTAGAGTTTTATGAGATTACTCTATTTTATTTAGTGTTGGATTATATTTCCATTTGGTTGTATTCACAATGATTCTTATTCCGCTGTGATAAACATGATTATGTTTTGGTGAATCGTTTCCTAATGAAGCATGACTATGACCTTAGTTGGATTATTTGTTTTAAATAATTGTGGCACCCTTGTGTTTATGTTATTACTCTGATATATTTATTTAAATTTCCGTGGGGGTTAGAAGGGTGTTACAATAACTACCTGGGTGTTCTACATATTGATCTTCGATATGTAAGAACACTTGATGCCATTCACCATGGTAACATCTGGAAACTTATTTTTCCTTTCCCATCTCGACATAATTGTTTCATTAATTTGATGCTTTCTGTTATAGTTATTCCTCTTCATGCAGCCAACGAGGAAGTCCCTGTCGATAAACCCAACCACCCCAGTTCTTCTAAGGTACCATTTCGACTCAGACTATTCTTATTTGCTCTTTAACTCTGGTGTTGTTTGTCTTGACCAGTTGATTTTTTCAGGCCATTCCTGATAATACACCGTCTGATGACGAACCTGTCTCACGTTCTCTCAACAAAGTCAGTTCTCTTGTAAGTTTACTTGCCTTCTCTTATTTTACCGCATTTCCTGAATTATGTCG
This sequence comes from Vicia villosa, assembly GCF_029867415.1. Lineage (NCBI taxonomy): Eukaryota > Viridiplantae > Streptophyta > Magnoliopsida > Fabales > Fabaceae > Vicia > Vicia villosa. The sequence continues at coordinate 9,961 of NW_026706763.1, read as the reverse complement.
ACTACTAACACTGTGTTTGTGCCAGAGTCGGAAATGCTCTGTGATTTCGAATGCTCCCTCCGACAAATCCAAATCGTCCAAGCAGGACAAACCTCACACTCCTAAGGTACTTTCTGATTTCGTGCTCTTTTTTCTTTCGCTTCGAACCATTTCCTTGGCCTTACGACATTCTCTGAATTTCTTCAGCCATCTCCTAGAGCCAAGTCTCCCCACCGCTCCCCAAAATCCAAAAAACAAGAGGAGAAAATTGTCTCTTTCTGCAGGTAGGGAAGTAAAAAAAACAAAAGCACCTGAAACATGATGATGCTCGAAATGAGGCGGATGTTGTCGAAATGGCGGAAGAATCTGACCCTTAGTCTCTCGTCCCTAGAAGGAGAGGTAAGATGATATTTGTCGATCCCCTTAAAGCTAGTTCCGACTCTTGCACTGAAATTATAATTATAAACACAGCTCTGGTCACTCCTCCTCCATCGAGTTCGACTCCAACAAAAGTATTGGCAGAAGGGGCTGCGGCAGTCTCGACGGTAGCGACCCAAACATGGAAATTCGACCCTACTTGGCAGGTATTTACTTGTACCTTACTAATATTTTATGTGTCAAATATCTCTTTCTCTTAAGTTTTGTCCTTTTAGGCTGAACCGTCTGGCCTGCAGCTGAGTCTTCCTAGTACCACTGAGTACACTTCCGCCTCTAACGAAGCTGCTTACTGCCAATCAGCTGATTCCAATCTAGTCGCTAGTGAGTTCATTGATTTGACCGTTACGACTAATCTTAGTGACTCTGATTCAGTCACTAGTCCTGCCACGCATTATAGTCCTTTATCGACTGGTCCTGATTCCAATCTCTTATATTTTGCACAGACTCTAGAAGTTAATCAAGCAAACACCATCTTTTCTTCTCTTGAAGGTACATACCCTTAACCTGCTATTGTGGAGCATGATCTTCCCGTCATTGATTTGGATCCCCCTTCGATAGTAGTGGAGAAACAAACGCTTGTTGATGAGTCTCCTTCGACAACAGTGGAAAAACCCCTTGCTGAAGAACCTCCACGTTCACATTTTGTTGCCCAACAAGATGTTCCTCTCAAGCCCACTCTGGAGGGAGATATTACCATTACTAATCCTTCAGGGAAGAAAGCTCTTGATTCTTCGACATCTACTTGTCATACCCCAATTTTTGACCTAAGATACCACCTCATATCATAGCATATGCATCATTTGCATCTCTAACAAATTGCATAACTTGTGTTTGCTACTTGTGACTCAGCAGGATTTGATCAGGAAATCACTCATCAGTATAAGTAACAATCAATTAGGGTTTTGTTCCCCCTTCATCTCAAATGAATCATCTTCATCAACAATCAACATTTGGTCCTCAGAGATTCATTTCAACAAGCTCAAAGACTTTGAATCAACCAGATTAAGGTTTTGACTGAAGACAGTATACTCCTGACCTCTGCTCAGGATTTGACCTAATGACTTGGGACATGACCTCAAGATCCCAAGTACATAATTTTGGCCTAATCTATTGGCTCAAGACATCTCTTACACAAGGATTGATCAACAGTGAAATTTCAAATCATCAGATTAGGGTTTTGAACTATCAGGGACCAAAATCAGGGATCACATTTGGGAAACCCTAAAAATCCCCAGGAAGTCAATCAAAGGTTGCAATCATCTTAAAATAATCCCTATGACAATATCCAATGGAAATTGTATCTCAATTCAAGACCTACAGTCATCAATTTCATCTGGTCGACAATTAGGGTTTTTTGACCTAATTCACTAAACCACTGACTTTTTAATCAGGACATGGTGCCACAACTCAAACCATGGCTCAATATCCTCTAATGCTTCAATATGATCCATTCATACCATTCATATGGTGAGGATAGCCTGTTTCATTTGAAATCTCCAGAAACGCGATTCGTCTGAAAAAGTCAACTGTAGAAGATCACCATTGACTTTTGGGGAATTTTGGTCAACCATGACTTTTGAAGTTTTGAATCATCAATATATGATACATGAAGTCATTTGATCAAGAAAAATCAAGAAAATCAATCAAGAATCAAAAAGTCAAAAGTTTGACTTTTCATACTTAGAAAAATTTCTAAGTGTTTTTCATGGTTTTTTCCAAACTTTGGAAGGGAATTTCTCAAAATTTCACCTACAAACTGAAAAAAACTTCCAACATGAAAGTTGTAGATTTTGATCCAATAAACAACTTTGACACATATAATTTTTTCCATAAGATCAACCATTTAAGAGATATGGAGCTTCAAAGTTGGAACTTTATGAAAATTTCACTTAAAATCTCATTTTCTTCAAAGTTCATGGATCTTTTTCACCCACTTCCTTAAAGGTCTTGAAGAAACTTTCAACTAGGGTTTTGAAGTGTGTAATATGAGCTTTCCAAAATGTCCAAGAGCATGAAAAAACATGGAGCATAGCTATGGTTTTGGATTTTGTCATTAGAGGTCCTTATGCATGAAATTATAAGCCATTTTTACCAAAGTTATGCACTATTCTACTAAATGACCCAAGTAATGATGCATAGATGCAATAATTGGTAGATATTTTCTGATTTGAGATCAGAATGGAAGAGGATAAGAAGCTTGGCCAAAATAACCATGGTTTAGTTACTTTAACCATTTGCATTAAATGTAAAGATTCCACTTTATCTCCAAATGCCAAATCACCAAAGAAGAAGCAAGTTGCAAGGCTCTGCATTCAGAACTCATGGCCTATAAATAGAGGTCATTTCCACTCTTCAATTCACACCAAAACCTCACAATTATAGGTTTTCTCTCTTCTTTCTTGAATTACAAGTTTCATGAGTTTCAAAGAGGAGAAAGTGCAAGTTCCATCCTGTGGACCTCCGTTTTTTAATCCCGGGCCATACCTCTGTTCTGTAGAGATACGTGAACTGACTCTTTTTTATCGCTTAATGCTTTCGCATTTTTTGAAAATTCACAGAGTCGCCACCGACCTTTTATTTTATCCAATTAAGGAAAGGTTTATAAAAGAAACAGAAAAAAGACCTTTAAGAAATTCTGGGTAAGGGGGTAGGTTATACAAAGGGAAGGTGTTAGCACCCTTTGTATCCATGGTTATCCATGGGCTCTTAAGTTTGCTTAGCTCACTTGTTTTTCGATCACTTTTCAATTGCTTTAGAATGCTCATATGTGGTTTCAAATACTTTTGTAAATTGAATTTTGTAATGATCCGTGTGTGGATGTATACAAAATGCTTGTTTATCTTTCGAAAGATGTTTTGAAAAGAACGTTAACTTTGTAATGATCCGTGTTTGGATGTATACAAAGTATTGTCTTTTTTGAAAGTTTTGTTTTGAAAAACAACAGTGTATGAGAATTTGTTTGTTTTGATTTGAGCAAGCAAACTAGGAGGTCTACCTTGAGTTGTAAGGTCTTTATCCTATTTCCTTTAAAAATCTATCCTTTCACTGGATATAAACGCAATGTTCGATTTTGTACTCAAAACAGTAGAATTTTGACTTTGATTTTGAAAAGAATGAGAAGGGATTACCTTAAAAGGTGCAAGTGTGATTGTGATTGTGATTGGATTCAGATATTTTATCTTTGAAGTTAGTGATCTAACGGTTCAATTTTATCTTTGACATACACGCAGTTTATATTTGCTGGAAATTAAAATGCGGAAATGTAAAGTGCGGAAAGTAAATCTACGCTATTACATCGATTGTGCAGGAAATGTAAACTAGCCTATTTACATGAATTTGACATCCTATACATTTATCTAGGAATTTTAAATTGCAAGAAAAATAAAAGGCATGTTTTTTGGATTTTTTTATGATTGGTTTTAATTATAATTAATGCATGATTAATTAAATTAAAATGAAGAAAAAAGATGAAAATAGATTTAAACCTAGAAATTAAGTTTAAAATATGTACAAAATATTTGTTAATTAATTTTAAAACAAAACTAATTTTTTTGGAATTTTTGAAATTGATTTGAAATTGATTTGAAATTGATTAAGCTAATTAATACATAATTATGCAAATAATTACACAAATAATTAAAACTTAAAGAGAAAATTATTCAAAATATGTACAAAATTAGTCTATAATATATAAACAATATTTTATATAAAGAACAATTTTTTTTATGATTTTTTTGATTGGTTAGAATAATTAAAAAGCAAATATATAAATATATACTAATTAATTATGCAAAATATTGAAATTTTGAAGAAAAATAAAATATTTTTATTTCAGAAAATAATATATTATTTTAGAAGTCTAAAAATATTTTTTGTGTATTTTTTGGATTTTTAAAACTATTTTTAATTAATTTAACAAAGAAATTAAAATAAAAAATAGAAAATAAAAGGATACTCATCAGGTGTGGTTGGATTGAGAGTCCATGGTAAGGACTGCTTTGTCTGGCGCGTTGGATGAGCTGGCAAGTGGATCAGAAGGCCCAGATGGTGAGGGACCATGGCACGTGACGTACCTGCAAAACACTGAATCCCAGATTAATTTAAAAAACACGCGCGCGCCCTCCATCCAATCAGAGGACGCCACGCATCATCTTCTTCTTCAGGATAGAGTTTTTACACCTTTCATTTGCAGGTGGTGTAGAAACTCTAACTTTTTACACCTGTTGGAAATAGCGAATACAAGCAAACAATAACATAAATTTGGCGCGATGCCACCATTTAATTCGTCTTGTTCATGCGAGTTCAATGATACTATTTAGAGTTCATGATTTTGCATGGATCGTAAAACCCCAAATTTAAAGGTTCGAACCCTAAAATGGTGATCCTTCGTACAGGCCTCCAAACTTCAATTAAGTTTCCAGAAACGATTAGGACCTCAAACCAAACACAAATATATGTCTACATCTTGCTAAATATGAATGGATTATGAGATATAAGTTAGTTTTATTTTGAACAAACTATGACCTGTATAGCTCGATTCAGTGAGGTTTAAGACTTGCAATTGATTGGAATAGCTTCAGTGAAGCTCAGAGATGATGTTTGAATGCTTAGTTTGTATTGAAATTGACTGAAATTAAAAACTCGAATTTGAATTTTCTTTGAAATTTTTCAAGTGGTTACAAGTGTATTATGAGCAAGGCTTTGTTTCTGATTCGTGTCTCTTATGTTAGTGAAGCATGCTAGCCTATTTATAAGCATTGAAGTGCTTAGAATTGAAGCTAAGAAGCATCTAGTTGCCTTTGTGGAATTCTTGCATTTTTTATATTAAAAAAGCTTTGAATTATTGACCAAGTCTTCTTGTCTTCAATGCACCTGCCTTGCTCTTCAATTCTCTGCAGAAAGATGAAGATTCCTTGGGTGAGTCATGCTTGGAAATCAAGCTACCCATTATCCATCCATTTTCCTTTTAATTTAATCTTAAAATAAGATAAAATTATGCCAAAAATGGATAAAAAAGGTGTGGGCCTTGTCTTGGTCGTGGGAGGCCCATAATAACATGGCAAAGATGTTTGAACCATGAAAACTTGGCCCCATTTGGAAAAAATGCATTTTTGAGCAATGTTAGTTTCATGCATTTTCCCAAAATTTAGCCAACTTCAACAAGGTTTAAATCCCTCAATTTTTGTCATATGAAGGAGATCTTGCACTTTTTGGAAACCTCAAAGAGTCCTCTAACCAATGTCTTTGGTCTCATGTCAAAATGATTTTTGATGCTCCTTGTGTGTCCTTTTGAAAAAAGTGTCTTTTTGTTGACTTTGAAAATGACCTGTAATGTCTTTGATCATATTTTTCAAATGGTGAATCCAATGACCATGGGATCAATGGCATTTGAAAGATAATTGAATTTCCTTCAAAATGAGCTTTGGTTTGAATTTTTTGGATGAAGGATGAGAGAGTTATGATCAGTCAAAGTTGAGTTGACTTTTCAGGCAAAAACCCTAATTTTGAATCTTAGGGTTTTGTTGATTTTTGATCTTTCCTTGATGAATTATGATCATCCAATGATCAAATGATGAATCCTTTGACAAAATATGGACTTTGACAAAAAATTTCATTTTTGACTGTCTGTTGACTTTTTTGGTCAAACGGGTCGTCTGTTGACTGTTTGAGCTGCTGACGGTGCGTCTGAGTGAATTGAAGTTTGAAAATTTGTATGATGGTACTTTGAGATATATGGATGTGTATGAAATCCATTTGAGCTCTCAAAAACTTGTTTCTCCTGTAAAAACAAGAAAACCCTAGTCAGGGACTGTTTGTGTAGGAGACAGTTAAGCGTACCTGATTTTTGTGCAGTGTTGAGTCTCTGCTAATCGCGTGATATTCAGAAGACTTCTAGAACAAAAATCTTGGAATTTTGAATTGTGAAAGATTGATCTGATTGATGGTACAAAACACTGAGAATTGTACTGCCAGCAGTTTGGCTGTCAACTGACTGTCCAGGTATTGATGTAGCAGTTAGAGTGAAAAATCAACAGTCAAAGTTAATTTTCTTTTTTGTTGTTTTTGCTTTTTGTTTTATGTGAAAAATGAAAGTTTATTTACATGACTTGTTAAAAAAAAAAACACAGACATAATAAATAACTAATTTGTACTGTATGCGAGCAAAATTACCGATAATAACCCTGAAAATCATTTAATGCACAGAAATAGGAATATTTGACTGGCAGAAAACACACAAAATATTATCTTAGTAATTAAGCAATATTATGACAGATAGTACAACATTTAATACTGACAGTACAAATATTACATACTATATTGAACAGTACGACGAACAAACGGTACATTTAAGAAATAAGAATCACGGCAAATTTTAAGAATGACGATTGATGACCCATGCTATGAACAATAACATGTAGATGATTGGGAGTGCAACCATTGCAGGTCCACACTCTTCAGGACTATGCAGGCAGAAGAAAGTCATGATCACCGTAGCAATGGTGATGACTGTAAGAGACAGTGTCTCTATCCACTTTGCCATTCTTGTTAGGGAAGAAGAGAAAATAGATATGAGGTAGGAATTTGAAAGATGAGTTAGAATTTGATGTGAGATTTTATGGAAGAAAATGAGAGGTATTTATAGAATGGAAAGAAGGATAGAGACGTTGGGGAATGATGTGATTCCGTACAAAAGGAAAATTTGAGTGGAAGTAAGATTTGAAAGAAAGTGTATGATAGTGTTGGGAAAAAGAGAGATTTGATTTTTGAAAAAGAGATTTGAAAAGATTTTTGAAAATAATGGAATATAGTACAAAAATTAGTGGGAAACAAAAGATAATAATAATCTACTTGTTACCAGTACAGTCTGAGTTTCCTGATTCTGCGCCTGCAAAAAGATTTAACTCTGTACCAATTGTGTCAGTACTATTTATCTGTAAATAAATAAATAGCATGTGTGAAGTAATAAACAGTATTTGGCGTTTGCGTAAGAATAAATTCAACTGCAAGCCAAATTACTGTATAAGAAAAATTCTAAAAACTAAGTATTTCATATGTCAGGATATTTGTTGAAATAAAAATCCATGATTATATGAGACTCTTAATTTTCAGATTGGAGTTTTCTTGAAAAAAGATGCGGGCAAATTTTGGGGTATAACAGTTGCCCCTATTCAATCTTCTTAAACCTGAAGAGATTGTCTGAAATCTGAAGGTAGAAGATGATTGAATATTTAGATGCCCTGAAAATTTTCACTTACCTTGATCAGAAGAGATGTTGGAAGTTGCATTTGAATGTCGTCTGCGAGATGTTGTTGGCAGATTGGAACATTACCTGAGATGGGCTTCCAGATGCCACCTGGTAAATGGGTTGAGGGTTTGTTCATCAGAATGAATCTATTGATTATATCTTGATGAAGGATTTGAAAGTCTTTGTGTTGACTGTTTCGGAACCGTCCAAGGTTACTGCTTTAAGTCTTGGAGGATGATTGCTACGGAACTTGTCCAAAGTTTTTTCTGCTTTAGATTTTGAAAGTTGATCATTGTGGAACCGTTTGAGGTATCAGCTTTAGATCTTTGATGTTAGATCGTTCTTGAACCGTCTGAGGTATCGCTTTAGATCTTCGATAGTAGATCGTTCTGGAACCGTGTGAGGTATCGCTTTAGATCTGCAATGTTAGATCGTTTTGGAACCGTCTGAGGTATTGCTTTAGATCTGCAATGCTAGATCGTTTTGGAACCGTCTGAGGTATCGCTTTGATCTGTAATGTTAGATCGTTTTGGAACCGTCTGAGGTATCAACTTTAGATCTATAATGTTAGATCGTTCTGGAACCGTCTGTGGTATCGCTTTAGATCTTTGATGCTAGATCGTTCTGGAACCGTCTGAGGTATCAACTTTAGATCTGTGATGCTAGATCATTCTGGAACCGTCTGAGGTATCGCTTTGATCTGTAATGTTAGATCGTTCTGGAACCGTCTGAGGTATCGCTTTGATCTGTAATGTTAGATCGTTTTGGAACCGTCTGAGGTATCAACTTTAGATCCGTAATGTTAGATCGTTTTGGAACCGTCTGAGGTATCGCTTTGATCTGTAATGTTAGATCGTTTTGGAACCGTATGAGGTATCGCTTTAGATCTTCGATAGTAGATCGTTCTGGAACCGTGTGAGGTATCAACTTTAGATCTGTGATGTCTGTTTTTGAGTTGGTAAGTGATCAAAATGAATCTTCGGCTTGATTATATCTGAGAGAACCATTCATGGAATTCAGGTGAACACTGCATGTGATTGAGAACATCTTTGTCGAAGATATCCGTCTGCCTGAAAAATCAAGTTAGTGATATGCAATGTTTATGATGCATGTAAATGTGAGATATTCCCGGAGAAATATGCATGTGATGTTGTGTATGAATATGCGCATGATGCATGATGTATGAATATGATGTATGAATATGATGTATGAATATGAATGTGAGATGTCGAGCTTCTATTTGGGAAAATAAATTTCCGCCAGTCATCTGGATATGACTATATTGTGATCGTTGATGATCTTTTGTCTTGTTTGAGTACCCTTGGCTGGGGAAATTCTTTGAGAACCCTGGTACTCTGTTGAAGGATCTTTGAATATCTCTTGAGAATGAAAGGTAGCTGGAAGTTCTGATGCCCTTTCAAATGGGAATGAGGAAGATGCATAATCCTCCGATGCACTATCTGACCAAGTCCGGGTGCGGGGATCACACCTTCTGAAGATAGTAATCTGGAACAACCCTGCTGGGGGATAAGACTTCTTTTGAAGAGAAAATCTTTTTGAGGAATTTGCTGAGAAATGCGTTTCTCTTGGGGATTTTCTTCTGATGGGATGATGTCCAGATAATTGGGACATTTCCTTAATGCTATTCCTGTTTTTCCTGGTAAACATCAATCATATTCAAATGCACATGTTCATTCAAAATTATCATGGGGACGCTTACGTATTTAAACAGAACAAGTGAAAATGGTGATTTTTGAGCCTAAGCTGCATTGATTTTTGAAAAAGAGCCATGATAGGCTGGTTAGCACTGGGAGACAACAATCCTAGAAGTAGGAAATTGTCAGAAAGCTTTGGAAAATATTTATGAAGATAAATAGCTATGTGAAAACAATCCAGTCAAGTTTCAACTCTGCTATTGCCAATCTGTCCTCGAGCATCTCATCCCTCACTTGTTGGAAGAAAGTGATTGGACTGATCGGTGTCTTTGAGGTGTTGAATCTTGATGGTGAGTAGGCAGCTGAACGGAACACAATTGTATGCTTTATTCCCTAACTTTTGCCTAGGCCGCCCTTTCAGGTTTTCAGCCTACCGGGATAGTATTTGTTTAGTCTCTAATTTTTGCCTGGACCGCCCTTTCGGGTTTTCAATCCACCGAGACGCTCATTTTTTTTTTGCCTAAGTTGCCCTTTCAGGTTTTCAACTTAGCGAGCTGTTTTTTTTCTTTTTAAGAGAAGTATTTTTTGACTATGTCAGCATTCACAGGGTGTGGGAAATCCTCACCATCCATGGTGGTAAGCA
>NW_026706762.1:0-70974 GCF_029867415.1 Vicia villosa | reverse complement strand
AGAGGGATTGTAAGTGATGCCTCCTTTGATGCCAAGGAGTGGCACATTAGGGTATTCTCCACAATGATCAATGATAGTAATGTCTTTTTGAAAGAAGTTGTTCCACCGGATATCTGAATGAGACAAAGACATAATCCTGCGAGACCAATGCATTCTTTGTTCATTTCTCAATACTGATCGGGGAAGATGAAATGTAAACCACCTAGCCAGTAGTGGTATACAGCACATGAGAGTTCCTCGCTTCTTCATGGTACGAGTGTGTAGAGAATGTAGAATGTCTCCCAGCAATGTTGGTACCGGGTTACGGATTAGGAAAAGGTTGATGATGTGTACACTTATGAACTGGTCGGGATTTGGGAATAAAACCAACCCATAGATCAAAAGTGCCATAACTTCCTCAAAAGCTGGATAACTTTTGTTTTCTAGCAGTAATCGAGCCTTTTCCAACAAGAACTTGGCAAGCAAACCCTCAACTCCACTCTTTGTTTCCCAATTGGACTTGATTTCTGATTTCCGCAGATGTAAAGCAGCAGCAATGACTTCAGGTTTTGGAATCCTTTCTAAACCAGTGAAAGGTAATTGATTTCGAATAGGTAATCCCATTAGTTCAGAGAATTCTTCCAAAGTAGGTACCAACTGGTAATCAGGAAAGGTAAAGCAATGATGTTCAGGGTCAAAGAACTGGAACAGGACCCGTATCATGTCTTCTTCAAATTTTGAAGTAACCAAATGGAGTAGGTGACCATGCCTTTCAGTGAATTGAACATTCCTGGGGAATTCTGACACTAAGTCTTTTAGTTCAGATGGTACCGTTGAGATGTTGATTCGGATGTAATCTTTGGTGGCGGGAGCCATTACCTGCAAAAACAAAGGTAAACTCTTTGATCCTTGAAGTGTTTGGTGCAAAAAATGATATGCTTATGATGCAAACATGTGGCACACAAAGACAAATCAAACAATAGCCTTAGGTTTAAAGGCTTGCATGGAGCTGATAGGTGATACCCTCCCCACTGAAGTTGAGTTGGTTAAAACCTGTCCTAGAATAGTATTCGGGTTCTATGATCCTTGGAAGTAACATCTCAATGCGGCGCTCGAGCGGCCGATCAAAATATTCCTCGACGATAACTAACTTCGATCAATTTCAAAGCTAGCCACTTAATAGGCCACAAGTCAAGTTCAACTAAAAAGGTTCTAAGACAAATTAGTGTTTAGTGACATTTCGGAAGCCTAATATACTCCTTGATCGTTTTCAAGGGACATCAGTATAAACCAAAGTATCGCACTAACGATGACTACCAGATCAACCGTATCGGTACATGCCGTACAGTTTCCTTGGTCTATTGTCATATACTTAAGGTATCTCGAGATTCGGGCTAGAATCTTTCACACAAGCAAAATACCCCAACAAACCTTTGAAAAATAGAGCAATCAAGTCAAACAATTGAAAACATCGACCTATTCTCTTAAGGTAACCCCTTTTGAAAACATTTTGTTTTTGAAAGTATTTCCCCAGCAGAGTCGCCAGTTCTGTGGACCTCCGTTTTTTAATTCCGGGCCATACCTCTGTTCTGTAGAGATACGTGAACTGACTCTTTTTTATCGCTTAATGCTTTCGCATTTTTGAAAATTCACAGAGTCGCCACCGACCTTTTATTTTATCCAATTAAGGAAAGGTTTATAAAAGAAACAGAAAAAAGACCTTTAAGAAATTCTGGGTAAGGGGGTAGGTTATACAAAGGGAAGGTGTTAGCACCCTTTGTATCCATGGTTATCCATGGGCTCTTAAGTTTGCTTAGCTCACTTGTTTTTTTGATCACTTTTCAATTGCTTTAGAATGCTCATATGTGGTTTCAAATACTTTTGTAAATTGAATTTTGTAATGATCCGTGTGTGGATGTATACAAAATGCTTGTTTATCTGTCGAAAGATGTTTTGAAAAGAACGTTAACTTTGTAATAATCCGTGTTTGGATGTATACAAAGTATTGTCTTTTTGGAAAGTTTTGTTTTGAAAAACAACAGTGTATGAGAATTTTGTTTGTTTTGATTTGAGCAAGCAAACTAGGAGGTCTACCCTGAGTTGTAAGGTCTTTATCCTTATTTCCTTTAAAAATCTATCCTTTCACCGGATACAAACAAAAGGTTCGATTTTGTACTCGAAACAGTAGAATTTTGACTTTGATTTTGAAAAGAATGAGAAAGGGATTACCTGAAGAGGTGCAAGTGTGATTGTGATTGGATTCAGATATTTATCTTTGAAGTTAGTGATCTAACGGTTCAATTTTATCTTTGACATACACGCAGTTTATATTTGCGGGAAATTAAAATGCGGAAATGTAAAGTGCGGAAAGTAAATCTACGCTATTACATCGATTGTGCAGGAAATGTAAACTAGCCTATTTACATGAATTTGACATCCTATACATTTATCTAGGAATTTAAATTGCAAGAAAAATAAAAGGCATGTTTTTGGATTTTTTATGATTGATTTTAATTATAATTAATGCATGATTAATTAAATTAAAATGAAGAAAAAAGATGAAAATAGATTTAAACCTAGAAATTAAGTTTAAAATATGTACAAAATATTTGTTAGTTAATTTTAAAACAAAACTAATTTTTTTGGAATTTTTGGAGTTGATTTGAAATTGATTTAAGTTAATTAAAACATAATTATGCAAATAATTATACAAATAATTAAAACTTAAGGATAAAATTATTCAAAATATGTACAAAATTAGTTTATAATATGTAAACAATATTTAACATAAAGAACAATTTTTTTTATGATGTTTTGATTGGTTAGAATAATTAAAAAGCAAATATATAAATATATACTAATTAATTATGCAAAATATTGAAATTTTGAAGAAAAATAAAATATTTTTATTTCAGAAAATAATATATTATTTTAGAAGTCTAAAAATATTTTTTGTGTATTTTTTGGATTTTTAAAACTATTTTTAATTAATTTAACAAAGAAAATAAAAGGATACTAATCATGTGTGGTTGGATTGAGGGTCCATGATAAGGATTGTTTGATCTGGCGCGTTGGATGATTCATTAAATGAGATCAGATGGTCCAGAAATTGAGGCACGTGGTGATCAGTACACCTGCAAAGCACAGAATTAGAGGAAATTTTAAAAAGTACGCGCGCTGGCTGTCCAATGGGGTGGGGACACCTCATCATCTTCAACCTCTCGCTAGGGCCTTTTACAGCGCTTTTATGAAAGAGCGCTGTAATTGATGAGCTTCAGACCTGCAAAATAACGAATAGGGGTAAACGTGCAAAGAAATTTGGCGCGATGGTACTATTCAACTCGTCTGATCCATACGAACCTAATGGTACTACTTAGAACCTCTAATTTTGCCTATTTCAGAAAGCCCTAATTTTGAGATGAAGAACCCTAAAATGGTAGTTTCGTGTATACGTGTTCAAACTCCAATTAAGTTTCCAGAAATGATCTACACCTCAAACCAAACTTAATTATATGTCTACATCTTGCTAAGCATGTGTGAATAACCAGATACAAGTTGATTTAGGTTCGAACAAATTATGACCTGTATAGCTCGATTTAGTGAGCTTCAAGGCTTGCAATTGATTGGGATACGTTTATTGATGTTCAAGGAAGGTGTTTGAATATTTATTTTGTATTGAAATGGACTGAAACTTAAAATTCGAATTCCAAGTTTCTTTGAAAATTACAAGTTGTTACAAGAGTGCTATATGCTTATGAATGCTACTGAATTCGTCCTCTCTATGTTACTGAAGCATGATAGTCTATATATAAGCATTGAGTGCTTAGAATTGAAGCTAAGAAGCATCTTAGTTGCCTTTGTGGAATTCTTGCATTTTTTATTTAAAAAGCTTTGAATTATTGACCAAGTCTTCTTGCCTTCAATGCACCTGCCTTGCTCTTCAATTCTCTGCAGAAAGATGAAGATTCCTTGGGTGAGTCATGCTTGGAAGTTAAGCTACCATTTATCCATCCATTTTCCTTTTAATTTTAATCTTAAAATAAGATAAAATCAAGCAAAAAATGAATAAAAATGGTCTGGGCTTAGTCTTGGTCGTGGGAGGCCCATAATAACATGGAAATGATGTTTGAATGCTGAAAACTTGGCCCCATTTGGAAAAAATACATTTTTGAGCAATGTTGATTTCATGCATTTTCCCAAAATTTAGCCAACTTCAACAAGGTGTAAATCCCTCAATTTTTGTCATATTAAGGAGATCTTGCACTTTTTGGAAACCACAAAGAGTCCTCTAACCAATGCCTTTGGTCTCATGTCAAAATGATTTTTGATGCTCCTTGTGTGTCCTTTTGAAAAAAGTGTCTTTTTGTTGACTTTGAAAATGACCTGTAATGTCTTTGATCATATTTTTCAAATGGTGAATCCAATGACCATGGGATCAATGGCATTTGAAAGATAATTGATTTTCCTTCAAAATGAGCTTTGGTTTGAATTTTTTGGATGAAGGATGAGAGAGTTATGATCAGTCAAAGTTGAGTTGACTTTTCAGGCAAAAACCCTAATTTTGAATCTTAGGGTTTTGTTGATTTTTGATCTTTCCTTGATGAATTATGATCATCCAATGATCAAATGATGAATCCTTTGACAAAATATGGACTTTGACAAAAAATTTCATTTTTGACTGTCTGTTGACTTTTTTGGTCAAACGGGTCGTCTGTTGACTGTTTGAGCTGCTGACGGTGCGTCTGAGTGAATTGAAGTTTGAAAATTTGTATGATGGTACTTTGAGATATATGGATGTGTATGAAATCCATTTGAGCTCTCAAAAACTTGTTTCTCCTGTAAAAACAAGAAAACCCTAGTTAGGGACTGTTTATGTAGGAGACAGTTAAGCGTACCTGATTTTTGTGCAGTGTTGAGTCTCTGCTAATCGCGTGATATTCAGAAGACTTCTAGAACAAAAATCTTGGAATTTTGAATTGTGAAAGATTGATTTGATTGATGGTACAAAACACTGAGAATTGTACTGCCAGCATTTTGGCTGTCAACTGACTGTTCAGGTACTGAAGCAGCAGTTTAAAGTGAAAAATCAACAGTCAAAGTTAATTTTCTTTTTTGTTGTTTTTGAAAAAGAGATTTGAAAAGATTTTTGAAAATAATGGAATATAGTACCAAAATTAGTGGGAAACAAAAGATAATAATAATCTACTTGTTACCAGTACAGTCTGAGTTTCCTGATTCTGCGCCTGCAAAAAGATTTAACTCTGTACCAATTGTGTCAGTACTATTTATCTGTAAATAAATAAATAGCATGTGTGAAGTAATAAACAGTATTTGGCGTTTGCGTAAGAATAAATTCAACTGCAGGCCAAATTACTGTATAAGAAAAATTCTAAAAACTAAGTATTTCATATATCAGGATCTTTGTTGAAATAAAAATCCATGATTATATGAGACTTTTAATTTTCAGATTGGAGTTTTCTTGAAAAATAATGCGGGCAAATTTTGGGGTATAACAGAGTTTCTTCGTCTTCCGGAATGTCCATGATGTGGAAGTCAACAGGGAATACAAACTTATCAACTTCCACTAGTACATCTTCAGCTACCCCATATGATTTCTTAATGGTGTGATCAGCAAACCTTAACTGTGTCTTACTCTCACTAATCTTTTCCAATTCAAGCTTTTTAAAAATTGACAAAGGCATTAAACTCACACTAGAACCAGAATCGAGGAGTACCTTTTTAAAAGTTATGTTATTGATAGTGCATGGTATTGCCACCGCTCCCGGGTCTTTCCTCTTTATTAGGATCCTTCTTGCTGACGAGACTAAACCGCACTTCTCAGTTGCAATCTTTTGTTCTCCTTCCACTGATCTCTTTTTCGCCATCACCTCCTTCATAAATTTCCTATACAAGGGCATGTGCTCAAGTGCTTCGAAGAATGGTAGATTTACCTCTAACTTTTTGAACAAGGCAGTGAACTTCTCAAAATCTTTCTCTTTTGACTTCTTCTTTGTCACTCTGGAAGGGAAATGTAGTTTGATCACCGGTTCAGCATCTTTCTTATTTTTTCTTCAACTGGTTTAACCGATGGTAGCACAACTTCTGGTTCTTTCGGATTTTCTCTTATTTCTAAATCCACCTCTATTACCATAGGGTCATCTATTTCCTCTTTTTCTTTTTCATATTCAGCCACTCTTTTGCTCCTTGTTGTAACTGCATTAATCTTCTCTTGGTCTTTCGGATTTTTCACAGTTGAACTCGGAAAGTTACCTTGTGCCTGTAGAGTGAGGTGCTGTGCTATTTGACCCACCTGAACTTCTAGATTTTTGATTGAAGCTGTGGTGTTCCTATGGTTGTTTCTTGTCTCTTCTTGAAATTGAGAGCATTGTCCAGCCAATCTCTCGATAGCTACTTCCCACTCCGCTTTTTGTTGTTGTTGATCTTTCCAAGCGAAGTTGGGATGATTCTTCCACCCAGGATTATAGGTGTTAGAATAAGGATTATTTTGCCTCAAGAATTTTATTTCTTCAATTTGCTTGGGAGTCGCAACACAACAAACAGTTTGATGAGGACCATTGCAAATTTCACAGATTACAGGTTGAGCTTGTTGCACTTGAGCGACCTGTTGAGTGCCTATATTCATAGCCTTTAATCTCTTTTCTACCTCTGCAGCTATTGCATCTTCAACTCGGATTTTTGAGGTTTCCAGCTTGAGATCAATGATTCCTTCTGGTTTACTGGCACACCTATCATACAGCTCCAAATGCTCATTTGCAGCTATTGCTTCAATGATCTTGATGATACCAGAGGCTATTGTGAAATTTGTTGAGCCTCCAGCTGCTGTGTCGATTAACTGCTTTGTCTTGATTCTCAGTCCGTTCACAAACATTTGCATCTGTTCAGTTTTGTCCATATTGTGTGTCGGACATGCCACCAAAGTCCTCTTGAACCTTTTATAGGCATCCCCCAAAGACTCACCCTCCTTTTGCTTGAAGTTCAGAATTTCATACCTTTTTCGTAGAAAGACTGACGCTGGAAAATATTCATTTAGGAAAGCTTTTTCCATCTGCCTCTTCGTAGAACCACTCCTCTGCCTCTTCTGCTAGAGTAAAAGGGAACATCCTCAATCTCTTTGCTTCTTCGGTATGACCTTCAATTTTTAGAGTGGTTCTCATGGTCAAAAATCTCTGCAGATGTTTGTTTGCGTCTTCGTTAACCTTTCCGGTGAAAGGTTTCCTTTCAAGCTGATTGATGGTGCTTGGGTGTAGTTGAAAATTTGCAGCATTTACCGGTTGGTTGACAATTGTTTGTCTTCCCCCCGGTGTGTTTGCAGCACCGTAGTCACCAAGGAGCCTCTCAGGAGGAGGAGGATTTTCACCCATGGTTTCTTCTTCACTTTCAGACTCTGAATCGGAATGAACTGACACAATTTCCTCTTCAGGTTCCAGATTAGCCAACCGAGCTTGTCTACGTCTTGCGTGCAAAGTTCTTTCAATTTCTGCGTCAA
This sequence comes from Vicia villosa, assembly GCF_029867415.1. Lineage (NCBI taxonomy): Eukaryota > Viridiplantae > Streptophyta > Magnoliopsida > Fabales > Fabaceae > Vicia > Vicia villosa. The sequence goes on along the minus strand of NW_026706762.1, from coordinate 63,488 downwards.
AAAGGAATTCAGCTGAGGCCTTACCTCGCATACACAGATTAGATAAATATGAGAATTAGGAAAAATAAATAGTGCAGAAAATAAAATTTTAGTCGCAGAGCAACAAAATTTTAATTGAAATAAATCTAAAACTCAATTATCTTTGGCAGTCCCCGGCAACGGCGCCAAAAACTTGATAGGAAAATAGAAAGTGTACTATTTTTTCCTATGTAGTAGTAATGGGAAAATCCCAAGTATCGAATCTCAAGGACTGCTTGACGATATAGAGTTTTATCAGTGTTTCAATTAAACAAAAGTTCAAAAGGTTGTTTTGATTGGTTTTGCAAATAAAGTAAATAAACAGAATAATAGAACGATGAACAGAGATGAGTAGATTGCTAGGGACGGTGAATGATTCTTCATGCAACGAATTTTCTGTCTCAATGCAACAACATGCTTTTCATAGTTAATTACCGGTTCTTCAGAGTATCTAATCCTAAGGCCTTAGTGAAAAGATCTTTGACCTCACAACCTAATTACTATGTCTATAGATAATTACGGTTATGATCAAGCATTCCAATAACAAGAATTTCCGGTTACAATATGATATCCCTAGTCCTAGGTGATATAGATACTATATGTTCTTAATCATGTCCACAAATAATATGCCGTCCAGCTAAACTATTCATTCATATTCATAATCCGTTTTTCCGACGAATAAAGCATTATTAACGGATGAAGAACAAATTAACAATTATGAAAAGTAAAATAGTTATTGCATCAATTGAATAAATTCATCACAATCCAAATCAGGGTCACCCCCCTAGCAATGGGGGGTTTAGCTACTCATAAAAATAATAGAAAACATAGTTTTGATTGTAGACATTACAGATAAATGAAGGAATCAGATCTTCAATGGCTTAAGCTCATAGAATCCTTCACTCCTTGCATCAATCTTGAATTCTCCAGCCTCTCTCATGTATTTTCGCACTCAAAACTGTCCAACCCTTGTCCAAACGCACTCTGCTCCTTTTATTTCTGACTGACTGGGCTTTTCAGCAAGAAAGCCCAAATTTTCTCGTGCACACGCGTGTGGGCACGCGTTTGGTGTTGTGACACGCGTCCTGGGACGCGTCCTGGCAGGGGGAGGCATTTCTTTTGCAATTCTGACTTCTGGGACGCGTGTGGGCACGCGTCTGGTGACTTGGGACGCGTCTGGGAACGCATGTGATGTTCTGAAATGCGTGTGGGCACGCGTCTAGGCAGAGGTGTGCCTTTCTGGCTCCTTGCATGACATGGGACGCGTGTGGGCACGCGTTTGCTCAGCAGACTGCAATTTTCTACCCCCACACGCGTGTGAGGACGCGTTTGAGCAGCAGGGGATCCTTTTTCAAGCTCCACACGCGTCTGGAGACGCGTCTAGCCAGTTTGTGTGCTTTTCTTCAGTTATGTATTTTTTTTGCACTGATTTACCCTTTTTCATTCACCTGAGCCTACAATCACTGAAACACACAATCAAAGCATAAAATGCGGAAAAAGGAAATAACACATAAAATAAAATACTTCAAAGACAACTAAAAATAACGGTAAAAACACGTGTAAAAACCACTGATCAACGTTGTACCTTTTGAATAGTAATTCAATAAAATAATCATGCATGTTTTGAAATCAATTCGTTCGCTTCGCTCTTGCATTACTACGACCTTCCATTTCAAATTATCACTCCAAACTATTAACAAACTTGAGGGAGAATGACGAATACAAATAACTTAGTCTCGCTAAACATATGCTTTCAAGGTAAGACCGAACCGACGATGTACAGGCATTGTTTCAATTCATAAACAGTGGAGATATAAGGATGTTAATCCCTCGTCACCCCCTCGAGCCAGGAGTTGGATTTCGTTTCTATTTTTTCAAATAAACCTTGATTTCAACCAGGGACAGGGTAGATTTCGATTAATTCAATGGTGTATTTCGGTTGTCAAGAGAATCAATCAATCCAAGCAAAGGTTCAAGCATATCTTCTTCCTCGCATTCATCCAAGAATGAGGGAGAAATGGAGAGAACATTCGCAACATCTTCTTCCTCAACACATCATTCAAGATCGAGGGCGTATCAAACTGAAGCTTACAAATCAAGGTCAACGTGGCAGTCGTAACATTCAAATACACAAGGATCAAATCTCAAAAGGAGCATTCAGAAAAAAGGGGGAGAAAAGCGCCCACTAAGTCAAAATGGAAAATTTCATGAAAGAAAACAAAAACGACTTAGGCAAAAATTAGGGCATCCCGATGGATCAAATTCAAAGGAATTGGTTCATGCAAAAATAAAGGATCAAAACAAAACGAAGGCGAAATACAAAGGATGATCTTGCGACTGCTAACTCATCGAAGCTTCCCATCAATGCTTGGATTCCTACAACATTTGTCATTGGTGCCTGGATATCTACTAAGGCTTCTGCTCAACACCAAGAACTGAAACGATTCTCTTACAAACAAAGCACATTCATTGGATTAGCCGAATTTTAGGATTTGGAGAATATCAAGGAGAAAGGGGTGGGCTAAATAAATTTTGAGCCTTATATCTGTTGTTTCTTAAACCATAAACCAAGGCCAAGTTACAACATTCAAAAGTCCTAATTGTGGCAAGGTTAACTACGAAAGCATATTAAGCAGGATTTTGTTATACTGACTCCTATGTTTGTTAAAACTATTTCTAACCACTGCGCTTCCTCAAGCATTCATTTCTAAATCATCCGGTCCTAATTCATAACGGACTTCGATTTCAAAACTTGCATACACATTGCATTGGAGTTACTTCTCAAAGGGTACAACGTCATCTGCGAGTATACACATAGCATCGAGGAGATCTCGGAATTGGTTAATCAAGGGTGATCACTTCTAATAAAGACCTTCGCATGGGGGAACCACATCTAGAAGGCTCTCCTAAACAGGGGAAAAATTTCAAGGATCACGGAGGCATGCAATCGAACATCCTATTCCCTAGGGGCATTCTTCCTAAGGTCAAGTCGACCTGGGTCACATCTCGAAGCAATCTCAATCAGGGGCATGTTAAACATGGGAAGAATTTAAACCAAATGGATAGAACACTATGAACAACCCTCCATATCCTGGAGATGAAGGGCATACCCTTCAATCTAAACGTCGAAGCATATGACAAGGTTATTTCTCGGGGCACTTCCCAAATGACTTGGAGATCATAAGTATCTTTTCCCACGAAAATATTGGGACAATGGATATCAAATCCATAAGATGCACGACAAAAGGAAAAGACATCTTCACACTTTACAACCTCGAACAAATCTTCCTCCCAACTACGATCTTCAAATTCAAAAAAAACAGGTATTGGGAAATTACGCTAGCATCCAACAACCTACAACATTAGCAAGCTATGTACGCTTTGGTTATCAACAACCTATCATTGGAGCATCATGCAAATACATATAAGTCATGCATTACATACATTGGTTGATACATTACACCATACCTTTTTAGGTAGTCTTTTTTAAGACAAATCTCACGATCCTTTCTAGGAACCTTTTCAGGTAGTCTTCTTTAGGACAATTCTTACGATCCTTTCTAGGAACCTTCTTCAGGTAGTATTCTTTAAGACATTATTTTTCCAAGAACCTTTCTAGGTAGTCTTCTCTAAGACAATCATCGCCATTTCCAATAACCTTTATAGGTAGTCTTCTTTAAGACAATCTCTTTCTAAGAACCTTTCTAGGTAGTCTTTTCTAAGACATTCATCATCCTTTCTAGGAACCTCTTCAGGTAGTCTTCTTTAAGACATTCTTTCTCTAAGAGCCTTTCTAGGTAGTCTTTTCTAAGTCATTCATCATCCTTTCCAGTAACCTCTTCAGGTAGTCTTCTTTAAGACACTCCTTATCCTTTTCTAAGAACCTTTTAGGTAGTCTTTAAGACAAATTTTATCCTTTCTAAGAACCTTTTTAGGTAGTCTTCTTTAAGACAAATGTTCATATCCATTCCGGAAATCTTTTCAGGCAGTTTTATAGAAGACATTATTTCATTCCACTCTTTACATCAATCAACATATGCATGAGCATAAGCATTATCTCATACATCAAAACATCCAAGTTATTACTCTGGTGCTAAACCACATTGTCCACCTACTTCCCGGTAACCTTACCGATGACAATAACCTTGTTGTTTGTTTCCAATCACCTGATTGATATATCCCGGTAACCTTACCGATGATAGCAACCTTGCTGTTCATTTCACTCATGAAACATATACATATGCATTAGCATATACATATCATCTAGCGCATTCACATACTACAAAAAGCCCAGTTTCTAACCCTCGTGTTGTGATAGGTTTGTTTTCCGACCCTCGAGTCGTGAGTTCCCAACCCTCGTCTTGTGATAGGTGTGTTTTCCGACCCTCGAGTCGTGAGTTTCCAACCCTCGTGTTGTGATAGGTGTGTATTCCGACCCTCGAGTCGTGAGTTTCCAGCCCTCGTGTTGTGATAGGTGTGTTTTCCGACCCTCGAGTCGTGATCTTCCAACCCTCGTGTTGTGATTGGTTAGTTTTCCGACCCTCGAGTCGTGAATATCCGACCCTCGAGTCGTGAGTTTCTAAACATATCGTTTTCTTTTCGACACTCGAGTCGTGAATATTTAATATGCTATTTTCTCCGACCCTCGAGTCGTGAGTTTCCAAACAAGTAAATCTTTTTCATGCAGGTAAACATGCTAGAACTTCAGCAAACAATCTTCTATGCAGGTAAGCTTGTCCGCACCGGGGCAAGTGGATCCCATCAATACAGGTGAGCTTGCTAGAGCTATAGCAAGTGATCCTTTTGGGGATTAATCAAAACTACGATAGTAAGCAGGTATGGCTAACTGCGACGACTCACTAGAATAATAGTAAGTGGGTCATACCATCTATGATAAGCTTACTCCAACTACGATAGTGAGTAGGTACGGCCGACCGTGACGACTTACTAGAACTACAGTAAATGGGCCCTACCATCTACGATAAACTCACTCCAGCTACGATTGTAAGCAGGTATGGCTAACTTTGTAACACCCTTCTAAACCCCCGAGAAAATTATAATATAATCAGAGTAATAACACATCAAGGATGCTACAATTATTAAAATGAATCAAAATACCAATGTCGTTCGTCATGCTTTATTAAGATTAAACCAAACTCCAAACATGTGTTCATCACAGCGGAAACTTATTTTAAACAATGCAAGGAACATATCCAACAGTTCAACAATACATAATCCATAATCAAAATAGCAACAATCTCAAGTAACGCTAAGACTAGTCGATCCCAGTGTTACAATCAGAGCATGACTCGACACGAACTACGGGCTAGCCTACAAGCTATCTTCACCCAAACAAGACGCCGCTACATCCTTAATCTGAAATCATCAAAGCAAGGGTGAGTTTCATTCGAATTAATAACCATTATACAATCATAAGCAATAAAATATCATAGCAATTATCATCCACTCCAACATACATGTAAGTGGAATTTATCACAACAAGCAAGCATCAGTACACAAGTATCATCTCACATACCATACAATTATTCAGTTATAAAATAGTATAATGCAATGAATGGACTGACACTAATGCATGTGGTACCATCCATGGGATAAACCCATCCAACTGATCTTTTCATCACCGAGATACAGTTTTAACCAGCACAAATTCCACACAATGGGAATTATGCCCACCAATTTGATCCATTTCATCACCGGGATCCATCACCGAAAATGTATGCCAATGAATGCAACATATAACATGCTTACAACATCACCAAATCCGATGTAACACATCGTTTCATTATCATCACCAAATCATCACCGATAAGCATGTATATATTCTTAGCATTCAATACAAACATATCAACCGCATACACAAAAGTCATCACCCAATAAATAACATAATCACAAATAAACAACTTGGACTTTACGTCCATACCACCTATTCATCATATAGGCCATTAACTCAGCTTCACAATGCTCAAAACGGCACATAAATCGGATACTCTGATCAAAAGTTATGGGATTTTAAAGATAAAACATTTTTAGAAAAATGCTGCAGAACCCGGGTTGTCCCTACGTGGGAACCGGTTCCTGGCAGCTTAAAAAAATCCCGTCTCTGGTTTTTACTATGGGGAACCGGGTTGTCCCTACATGGGAACTGGTTCCCAGAAACCCAGAATTCACACTTCTCTGTTTTTATAAGGGGGAACCGGTTCGTCCCACATGGGAACCGGTTCCTACGTACCTGCACAGCAAAATTCATCGTTTTGACAGCATTTGCCCTATCCCATTTCCCCAATTTCAGGTACATACGAACATACACACAATTATCATTGATTTTCACACAATTACACATTTCAAACAAATTATTGACATGTATTAACATCATATATCACAAGTATCAACAGAATCATGTCAATTCATACTAGATTATCAAAACCTAACAAAATTCCCAACCCGACACGTACGATTGAATTACACAATAATCCTAATCAATCCTACTACCTACAATCGCATAAGGATCACTAACCCGAAGAATCCCCCCTTACCTCAGAGTCGAATCTTCGAAGTTCTCCTTCCCTTCAGGCTCTTCTCACTTTCACGTGTTCTTCAGTTCCAAAATCTGCTTCTACTGCTTCTTTCCCCAATTTCTTTATTTTATGAAAAATAAAATAAAATATTTTTAATGGGCTTGCTTAGTTAACACCCCCCCCCCCCTTCTACAACTATCACACTCAGCCCAACACCATATTTTATCATTTTTTTCCAAATAATTCCCACAAATTATTAATTCTTATAATTTAATTAAAGAAAAATAATTAAATTAATAACAAGAATTAACGGGGTGTTACAAATTTCGACGACTTACTAGAACAATAGTAAGTGGGTCATACCATCTACGATAAGCTTACTCCAACTACGATAGCAAGTAGGTATGGCTAACTGCGACGACTTACTAGAACAATAGTAAGTGGGTCATACCATCTACGATAAGCTTACTCCAACTACGATAGCAAGTAGGTATGGCTAACTGTGACGACTTACTAGAGCTATAGTAAGTGGGCCACCCCATCTACGACAAACTTGCTGAAACTATGATAGTAAGCAGGTATGGCTAACTGCGACGACTTACTAAGAACAATAGTAAGTGGGCCACACCATCTACGATAAGCTTTCTCCAACTACGATAGCAAGGAGGTATGGCTGACCGCGACGACTTACTAGAGCTATAGTAAGTGGGCCACACAATCTACGATAAACTTGCTGAAACTACGATAGTAAGTAGGTACGGCCAACCGCGACGACTTACTAGAATTATAGTAAGTGGGCCCTACCATCTACGATAAACTTACTCAAACTACGATAGGGAGTGGGTATACCAACCGCGACGACTTACTAGGACTATAGTAAGTGGGTTACCTACGAACTGCAAACCCTTGATAGCACTATAGCAAGCTAACTACTTTCTACGCAGCAAACTACGAGTCCTCTCTATGTAAGTCTCAGGCATTAGCAATGCATTCATTTCTTCACTACCAGGTACAAGGCAAATTCAAGGGGTCTTCCATTATTTAATAACTCTTCGATCCAAAGACGTGAGAACTGCGTAGCCTCACGCCATTCAATCAAAGGTAATTAAATAGGGGCAGCTGTCATAGGCAACGCCTCAACTGTCATATTATCTCTCACTTGCACATCATCTGCCTGGATTACATGAGACGGATCCGCTATATATTTCCTCAATTGAGATACATGGAATACGTCATGTAGGTTTGCAAGTGTTGTCGGTAAGGCAATACGATAAGCAACCTCTCCTACTCTTTCCGTAATCTGAAACGGACCAATGAAACGCGGCGTCAACTTCCTTGACTTTAGTGCTCGACCAACACCCGTCGTAGGAGTTACTCTCAGAAACACATGATCCCCCTCTTGAAATTCAAGTGTTCTCCGTCTCTTATCATGATAGCTCTTTTGACGACTTTGAGAAGCCTTCATCTTCTCCTGAATCATCTTAATCTTTTCCGTCGTCTCTTGAACAATTTCTGGTCCAACCACTGCACTTTCACCAGATTCATACCAACATAATGGTGTCCTACACCTCCTACCATACAAAGCTTCAAATGGAGCCATACCAATACTCGAATGGTAGCTATTATTGTAAGTGAACTCAATCAATGGCAAATAACTATCCCATGCACCACCTTTTTCCAATACACAAGCACGCAATAGATCTTCCAATGATTGAATTGTCCTTTCAGTCTGACCATCAGTCTGCGGATGGTAAGCAGAACTTAACCTCAATTTAGTACCCAAGGCCTTCTGTAACCCTTCCCAAAATCTGGATGTGAATCTTGGATCTCTATCTGATACGATACTCGAAGGGATACCATGCAAACTTACTATTTTCTCAATGTACAACTGTGCCAACCTTTCCATAGGGTAATCCATTCTCATCGGTATGAAGTGAGCAGTCTTCGTCAATCTATCCACAATAACCCAAATGGCTTCATAATTCTTTGCTGTTCTTGGCAATCCAGATACAAAATCCATGGATATGCTATCCCACTTCCATTCAGGAATAAATAAAGGCTGCATAGTTCCATACGGCTTCTGATGTTCGATCTTTGACTTCTGACAAGTCAAACAAGAATAAACAAATTCAGCTATTTCCTTTTTCATTCCCGGCCACCAGAATAACTTCTTCAAATCATGGTACATCTTAGTAGCACCAGGATGAATACTCAATCCACTACGATGTCCTTCTTCCAAGATACTCTTCTTCAGTTCGGTAACATCAGGAACACAAACACGGTCGCCAAACCTCATTATGCCATTCTCATCAATTCTGAATTCACCTCCTTTTCCTTGATTAATCAAAGTCAATTTGTCAACTAGTCCCACATCATCTTTCTGCTTTTCTCTGATCTCATCAAGAATTCCACTAGTCAGCTTTAGCATACCCAACTTGATGCTATTCGAAGTGCCTTCACATACCAAACTTAAATCCCGAAATTGCTCAATCAAATCTAGTTCTCGGATCATCAACATAGACATATGCAAGGACTTCCTACTCAAAGCGTCAGCAACAACATTCGCCTTACCCGGATGGTAATTCAGCTCAAAATCATAATCTTTAAGGAACTCTAACCACCTCCTCTGTCTCATATTAAGTTCCTTCTGATTGAATAAGTACTTCAAACTCTTATGATCACTAAACACCTCGAATCGTGAACCATAAAGATAATGTCTCCATAATTTCAACACAAACACCACTGCTGCCAACTCCAAGTCATGAGTCGGGTAATTCTTCTCATGTACTTTAAGTTGTCTCGACGCATAAGCAACTACCTGCTGATTCTGCATTAGTACACCTCCAAGCCCCATCAGTGAAGCGTCACAATACACAACAAAAGATTCTGTCGGATTCGGCAAAATTAAAATAGGAGCACTAGTCAGCCTCTTCTTTAATTCTTGGAATCCTTCTTCGCATTCCGAGTCCCAAACGAATGCTTGACCCTTCCTAGTCAACTTCGTCAATGGTAGAGCTAACTTTGAAAATCCTTCTATGAACTTCCGATAATAACCTGCAAGACCCAGAAAGCTACGAATTTCAGTAACGGACTTCGGAGCTTCCCACTGAGACACGGCTTCTACCTTTGCTGGATCTACGGCAATACCGTTCTTGGAAATTACATGACCCAGGAAACTCACTTCACTTAACCAGAAATCACATTTCGACAGTTTGGCATAAAGCTTCTTCTCTTTCAACACTCCCAGCACAATCCTGAGATGCTCTGCATGTTCTTCTTCACTCTTGGAATATATCAGAATGTCATCAATGAACACCACAACAAACTTATCAAGATAAGGATGAAAAATCCTATTCATGTATTCCATGAAAACACCAGGTGCGTTAGTAACTCCAAACGGCATCACGGTGTACTCATAATGACCATACCTCGTTCTGAACGCAGTCTTCTGAATATCATCTGCCTTCACGCGAATCTGATGATACCCCGACCTCAAATCAATCTTACTGAATATACTAGCTCCGACCAACTGATCCATCAAATCATCAATCCTCGGCAATGGATACCGATTCTTGATAGTAACTTTATTCAGTTGTCTGTAGTCCACACACAACCTCATAGATCCTTCTTTCTTCTTTACCAATAGCACCGGTGCACCCCACGGTGACACACTCGGACGAATGAACTCCTTCTCCAACAATTCTTCTATTTGACTCTTCAATTCGGTCAATTCAGATGCTGACATTCTATAAGGTGCCATCGATATAGGACTGGTTCCAGGAACTAACTCAATGGCAAACTCTACTTCCCTTTCAGGTGGTAGCTCTCTAACATCTTCCGGAAAAACTTCTGGAAATTCTCGTACCACTGGTAATTCATTACTCACTACTCTTCCTTTCACTTCCATCGACGCAAAAAGCATAAACACGGCTGCCCCGTCTTGAATTGCTTCACCCACTTGTCTTGCAGTCATTGCCAACTCTTCGATACTCATCTCTTCAGGAAAGATGACCGTCTTCGTAAAACAATTGATATGAACTCGGTTAAATTGCAACCAGTTCATTCCCAGAATAATGTCAAGTTGTTCAAGTGGAAGGCACACTAAGTCCATTCCAAACTTCCTACCAAATATATCAATAGGACAGTTCAAACATGCAGATGAAGTGGTCACTGAACCCGATGCAGGAGTGTCAATAACCATACTTCCATTAATCTTTGTTATCTCTAAATTCAGCCTCTTAGCACAATCCAATGAAATAAATGAGTGAGTCGCACCAGTATCAATAATCGCAATTAAAGGTGTGTTATGGATGAAACACGTACCTTTAATCAGCCTATCCTCCGGAGTAGTTTCTGATCCAGACAAAGCAAAGACTTTCCCTCCGGACTGGTTCTTATTCGGCTTGGTGCACTGTGTACTGATATGACCTTCTTCTCCACAGTTATAGCAATTCATAGTCCTCATTCGACAGTCAGGCGCAACATGGCCTATTCTGCCACATTTAAAGCACTTCTTCTCTTCTTTCTTGCACTCATTCCTCTTATGTTCTGTTTCACCACAGTTGAAGCACCTAACGGGAGCACCAGAATCTCCCCCACTAGGCCTTTTCCAATTACCAGCTCTTGGGTTTCCCCTCCCATATGGTGTACCTCTGTCCATAGGTTTCTTACCCTTCTTATCAACTAACTCGCGAGAGTGAGATGATTTCAGCTTAAGACTGTCTTCCTCAAAGATTCTGCTACAGTCCACTAAATCAGCAAATCGGCGAATCCTTTGATACCTGATGCCCTGTTTGATCTCATCACGAAGACCATTCTCAAACTTGATACACTTAGAGAATTCCCCAGCTGCATCGTTGGTGTAGGGTGTGTAGTACTTAGCCAATTCCACAAACTTGGAAGCATATTCAGGCACTGTCATACTACCCTGTGTCAGCTCCAAGAACTCAATTTCTTTCCTTCCCCGAACATCTTCAGGAAAATACTTCCTCAGAAATTCTCTCTTGAATATGGCCCAAGTAATCGCAATCCCATCTGAATCCAATTCGGTCTTAGTAGTAACCCACCAGTCATCAGCTTCTTCTGATAGCATGTGAGTTCCGTACCTCACCTTCAGATTCTCTGCACAATCGATCACTCGGAAGATCCTCTCAATCTCTTTCAACCATTTCTGAGCACCATCAGGGTCATGAGTGCCTTTGAACAGTGGAGGGTTGTTCCTCTGAAAGCTGTTCAACTGTCTGTCAGCACCAATCGCCGCTCCATTAGCATTCCCTCCCAGTACACCAGCAATCATGCCTAGAGCCTCTGCGATAGCGTCATTGTTCCGTCCACCTCTTCCAGCCATTGTTCTGCTAAATCACAAAACAATCTCATCAGAACAAAAGTATCGACAGTGTTTACCTTACACTAGTCGCATACAAGGGAACACTGACACCAAGACTCTGACTCTAACGACCGACTATGCTCTGATACCACTATTGTAACACCCTTCTAAACCCCCGAGAAAATTATAATATAATCAGAGTAATAACACATCAAGGATGCTACAATTATTAAAATGAATCAAAATACCAATGTCGTTCGTCATGCTTTATTAAGATTAAACCAAACTCCAAACATGTGTTCATCACAGCGGAAACTTATTTTAAACAATGCAAGGAACATATCCAACAGTTCAACAATACATAATCCATAATCAAAATAGCAACAATCTCAAGTAACGCTAAGACTAGTCGATCCCAGTGTTACAATCAGAGCATGACTCGACACGAACTACGGGCTAGCCTACAAGCTATCTTCACCCAAACAAGACGCCGCTACATCCTTAATCTGAAATCATCAAAGTAAGGGTGAGTTTCATTCGAATTAATAACCATTATACAATCATAAGCAATAAAATATCATAGCAATTATCATCCACTCCAACATACATGTAAGTGGAATTTATCACAACAAGCAAGCATCAGTACACAAGTATCATCTCACATACCATACAATTATTCAGTTATAAAATAGTATAATGCAATGAATGGACTGACACTAATGCATGTGGTACCATCCATGGGATAAACCCATCCAACTGATCTTTTCATCACCGAGATACAGTTTTAACCAGCACAAATTCCACACAATGGGAATTATGCCCACCAATTTGATCCATTTCATCACCGGGATCCATCACCGAAAATGTATGCCAATGAATGCAACATATAACATGCTTACAACATCACCAAATCCGATGTAACACATCGTTTCATTATCATCACCAAATCATCACCGATAAGCATGTATATATTCTTAGCATTCAATACAAACATATCAACCGCATACACAAAAGTCATCACCCAATAAATAACATAATCACAAATAAACAACTTGGACTTTACGTCCATACCACCTATTCATCATATAGGCCATTAACTCAGCTTCACAATGCTCAAAACGGCACATAAATCGGATACTCTGATCAAAAGTTATGGGATTTTAAAGATAAAACATTTTTAGAAAAATGCTGCAGAACCCGGGTTGTCCCTACGTGGGAACCGGTTCCTGGCAGCTTAAAAAAATCCCGTCTCTGGTTTTTACTATGGGGAACCGGGTTGTCCCTACATGGGAACCGGTTCCCAGAAACCCAGAATTCACACTTCTCTGTTTTTATAAGGGGGAACCGGTTCGTCCCACATGGGAACCGGTTCCTACGTACCTGCACAGCAAAATTCATCGTTTTGACAGCATTTGCCCTATCCCATTTCCCCAATTTCAGGTACATACGAACATACACACAATTATCATTGATTTTCACACAATTACACATTTCAAACAAATTATTGACATGTATTAACATCATATATCACAAGTATCAACAGAATCATGTCAATTCATACTAGATTATCAAAACCTAACAAAATTCCCAACCCGACACGTACGATTGAATTACACAATAATCCTAATCAATCCTACTACCTACAATCGCATAAGGATCACTAACCCGAAGAATCCCCCCTTACCTCAGAGTCGAATCTTCGAAGTTCTCCTTCCCTTCAGGCTCTTCTCACTTTCACGTGTTCTTCAGTTCCAAAATCTGCTTCTACTGCTTCTTTCCCCAATTTCTTTATTTTATGAAAAATAAAATAAAATATTTTTAATGGGCTTGCTTAGTTAACACCCCCCCCCCTTCTACAACTATCACACTCAGCCCAACACCATATTTTATCATTTTTTTCCAAATAATTCCCACAAATTATTAATTCTTATAATTTAATTAAAGAAAAATAATTAAATTAATAACAAGAATTAACGGGGTGTTACAAATTTCGACGACTTACTAGAACAATAGTAAGTGGGTCATACCATCTACGATAAGCTTACTCCAACTACGATAGCAAGTAGGTATGGCTAACTGCGACGACTTACTAGAACAATAGTAAGTGGGTCATACCATCTACGATAAGCTTACTCCAACTACGATAGCAAGTAGGTATGGCTAACTGTGACGACTTACTAGAGCTATAGTAAGTGGGCCACCCCATCTACGACAAACTTGCTGAAACTATGATAGTAAGCAGGTATGGCTAACTGCGACGACTTACTAAGAACAATAGTAAGTGGGCCACACCATCTACGATAAGCTTTCTCCAACTACGATAGCAAGGAGGTATGGCTGACCGCGACGACTTACTAGAGCTATAGTAAGTGGGCCACACAATCTACGATAAACTTGCTGAAACTACGATAGTAAGTAGGTACGGCCAACCGCGACGACTTACTAGAATTATAGTAAGTGGGCCCTACCATCTACGATAAACTTACTCAAACTACGATAGGGAGTGGGTATACCAACCGCGACGACTTACTAGGACTATAGTAAGTGGGTTACCTACGAACTGCAAACCCTTGATAGCACTATAGCAAGCTAACTACTTTCTACGCAGCAAACTACGAGTCCTCTCTATGTAAGTCTCAGGCGTTAGCAATGCATTCATTTCTTCACTACCAGGTACAAGGCAAATTCAAGGGGTCTTCCATTATTTAATAACTCTTCGATCCAAAGACGTGAGAACTGCGTAGCCTCACGCCATTCAATCAAAGGTAATTAAATAGGGGCAGCTGTCATACCCCAAAATTTGCCTTCCACATTTCATTCACAATGATTCAAAGCTCAAGAGTTTCATCAAGACATTCTCCTAAGCAAGAATCTCCTAAAGCTAGGGTTTGGTACCTTCTTGAGGAAAGCAACAAAATAAGGTCTTCAATGAAGTTCCCCATGGTCCATTATGTTTCAAGACACTTCTATGTCAAAATCCAAAGCCCAATTCCAAAGTTTACTCATTCAATGGCTCAGATGATCCATAGTCGACTAGATTGACCTAAAAGTCAACCATGGTCAAAGTTTAGTCAAAGCTCCTGACTTTTGGTCAACATCAAGTATGGGAGATTATATCCATCATTTGATCAAGGGTTGATCATGATTCATCAATAAAAACTCAGAAATGAACAAATTCAAAAGGTTCGAATTAGGGTTTTTTATAGGAGAAAGTCAACTCAACTTTAACTACCCATAACTTTCACATGGAACATCAGAAATTCTTCACTCGAAGCCTATTTTGAAGGAAATTGGATTCTCTACAACTGTGTGTCTCACAAGCCAAGGCCAGAAATGCTTCATTTGGGAGATATGGTACAAAAGATTATAGGTCCTTTTCAAAAGTCAACCAAAGACAGTTTTTTGTCAAAGGGCATATCATCAAGATAAAATCCCCAAATGAAAAATATGTTCCAAAATGGCTTATAGAGGACATCTTGAGGTTTCCAAAAAGTCCTAGAACTCCTTCATAGCTTAAAAATTGAGAGAGAGATATATGCCTTGTCAAAGTTGGGTAATTTTGGAGGTAAAATATGAAATAAAAGAGGTTCAAATTGGAATTTTTTGCAAATGGGCCTATATTTTTAAGACTTAATCTTGGTCCACAAGTTACCTAAGTTATCCAAAACCATGTGCCACGAAATTATCAATTTTATACAATTTTATTTCATTTAAAAATTAATTTAAAGTGATATATTTGGAAGAAAAATAAAAGGTTGGATTAAGGAAATTATATTAACCAATTCCAATTACATTTATGACAAAATTGCAATATATTTTCGTGGAATATTGATTGGGAAAGGATTAATAGAAGATTTGGCCAAAGTAGAAAGTCTCCATTCAAGTTTCAAACCAAAGCTTCAAGCTTGGCAAGATTGGATTCAAAAAGGTTTTTGATTGTTTTCATGACCTAATTCGTTCACTATAAGTATTGAACACAAGGCAAGGGACTAGGGGACGAAAATTCTGGGCAAAGAAGTATATGCAAGAACACAAAAAGTCATCCAAAACTCCAATTCGGTTTGGGAGAATTAGAGTATTACAAGAGGATCAAAAGGTTGCAAAAGATTCCTGAGATCATTCTGAAGCTGTGTGGATCGTTACTCTGCATCAACACCCCCAGAACGACCTCTAATTAGCCAAGGTATGTGATTCTGAAACTTGGTTCGATTGGATCGTTTCATGCATTCCCATAGACTTTTAATTGTATGTTGTGATTGTTCTTGATGCTGTGAACGTCTGTGGATCGTTAATTTAATTTCTAGGCATGTTTGGTATGAATCACCATTAAAGGCCGAGTTAGGTTTTTAGGGTTCGATTTGGGGTTTTCTTTTAAGGTTAAAATTAGGTTAAAATAATGGTATGGTTGGGTTCGTATGATGAAACCAAAGAGATTGAAGGGGTCGCGAAAAATTTATGTGAAGGAATGTGTTGTTCGCTATTTTTCAGGCTGTTAGGCTACGAACAAAACCCTAGCGAATTCGTAGCTAAATTTATAGAGTTTTTGCAGGTTGGTTTGGGGAAGATGATGAGGTGTCACCACCTGGTTTGCCCGTTTAAAATTTCGCGCGTGTTTCCCATAATGTCTTTTGGTTTTATATATAATATTTTGAACGCATATGCTAAACAACTAATCAATCCAGTTGGGGTGGTGAAGAAGCGTGTCTGTGAGGGAGAGGTCGTGGGTTCGAGCCTCCCCTCCCACCTTATTTTTAATAAAATGTTTAGATCTCTGATCCCATGCACTGCCAACCATATGACTTACCATACACCCCTCAGACTTGGCCATTTAAGTCACCAACCATTAGATCTAACGTACCCAGATCTGTTCCCCATACCATGAGTCTTCAAGATGGCCACACTAGATTACTCAGCCTCCCTTAATGGGCCAGGATTTTAGCTAATAACACCCCCTTGATTTGTCTATTAAAAGCAATTTGCACCCCCCTTGTCAAATAAAAAGTAATAAAAAGAATTAATGATAATTGTTAATTGTTTGTTTATATTATTTTCTCCTCGATCCGATTATAATTATTAGTCGCATTGACGAGAGATGAACTTAATTGATTTAATTTAATTAATTTAACTTATTAATATTAATTAATATTCACCCTTGTTTAAATTCTCTTCTCGGCCCGATTGAATTTATTGGTCGCATTAGACAAGAGATGGTAAAAATATAACTTGATGGAATCCGTCATCATGTAAAAACTGAATTTATTGGTTATGAGAGTTGATGGTAAAAAATAAATTTTCTAAAACACATTTCATTTGCTGTTCGCGACGATCAAATCTATTGGTCAGAGTAACCAGCGATACACAATTCAATTCGTTAATTATAATGATCAAATCTATTGATCATCGCACCTAACGAAAACATATTAAATCAGGGTTGTACGCCCAATCCTAAAACACTTTCGATAAAAACTACAATTTATCATAACTACGATAAGGCAACTCAAAATTCCTTCAAACCATATCAGATCCAATTCAAAAGGCGTACAACCCTTACCCCGAACTACGTTGACTCTGATTCTCCCTAAGGAGATACGTAGGCACTTGGCAACAAGGCGAGTCCCCTTCCCTAAAATCCTAATCAGATTCGAATCGTACCGTTCACTCTTTTCATTTCCTTAGTGTGGACCTCCGTTTTTGGCCATACCTCTCGCGGAGAGATACGTGAACTGACTCTTTTTTGTTTCTGCTTTTGTATTTTAAAATCAGAGAGTCGCCACCGACCTTTTATTTTATCCAACTAAGGAAAGGTTTATAAAAGAAACAGAAAAAAGACCTTTAAGAAATTCTGGGTAAGGGGGTAGGTTATACAAAGGGAAGGTGTTAGCACCCTTTGTATCCATGGTTATCCATGGGCTCTTTAATTTGCTTAGCTCACTTGTTTTCAATTGCTCTGAAATGCTCGTATGTGGTTTTGAAATACCTTTGTAAATTGAATTTGTAATGATCCTTGTGCGGATGTATACAAAGTGTTTTTATCTTTCAAAAGATGCTTTGGAAAAAAGAGCGTTAACTTCGTAATGATCCTTGTTTGGATATATACAAAGTATTGTCTTTTTGAAAGTTTTATTTTGAAAAAAAACAATGATATATGAGAGATTTGTTTGTTTTGATTTGAGCAAGCAAATTAGGAGGTCTACCCTGAGTTATAAGGTCTTTATCCTATTTCCTTTAAAAATCTATCCTTTCACCGGATATAAACAAAAGTTCGATTTTGCGTTTGAAATAATAGAATTTGACTTTGATTTTGAAAAGAATGAGAAAGGGATTACCCTAAGAGGTGCAAGTGTGATTGTGTATTGATTCAGGTATTTTATCTTTGAAGTTAGTGATCTAACGGTTCAATTTTATCTTTGGCATGCACGCAGTTTATATGTGCTGGAATTTAAAATGCGGAAATGTAAAATGCGGAAAGTAAATCTACGCTATTACATCGATTGTGCAGGAAATGTAAACTACGCTATTTACATGGATTTGACAACCTATACATTTATCTAGGAATTTAAATTGCAAGAAAATAAAAGAAGTGTTTTTGGTTTTTTATGATTGTTTTTAATAATAATTAATGCATGATTAATTAAATTAAAATGAGGAAAAAAGGAAATAAAATTTAAACCTAAAAATTAAGTTTAAAATATGTTCAAAATGCTTGTTAATTAATTTTAAAACAAAACTAATTTTTTTGGGATTTTTGAAATTGATTTTGAAATCATTAAGTTAATTAATACATAATTATACAAATTATTATACAAATAATTAAAAATTAAAGAGAAAATTATCCTAAATATGTACAAAATTAGTTTATAATATATAAACAATATTTAATATAAAGAACAAATTTTTTATGATTTTTTGATTGGTTAAAATAATTAAAAGGTAAATATATGCATATTATCTAATTAATTGTACAAAATATTTAAATTATGAAGAAAAATAAAATATTTTTATATCAGAAAATAAAATATTATTTTAGAAGGCTAAAAATATTTTTTGTGTATTTTTTGGATATTTAAAACTTATTTTAATTAATTTAACAAAGAAATTAAAATAGAAATAGAAAATAAAAAGATAGTAATCAGATGTGGAAATTAAATAAAGTCCATGGTAAGGATGAGTGTTTTGATGCGTTGGATTGAGAGTTAATGAAATCAGATGGCTCAGATATTGAGACACATGGCAAAAGTGACACCTGCAAAGCATCGGATCACAAATTAATTTAAAAACACGCGCGTGCGTTCTGACCAATAGGGAGAGGCCACGTCTTCGTCTTCAACCTCTCGCCACCTCTTTTAACAGCGTTTTCTTAAGAAAAGCGCTGTAATAGGTGAACCTTAAACCTGGAAAATAACGAATAGGGGTTAGACACAAAAGAAATTTGGCGCGAGGTCATGGTTTGATTCGTCTAGTCCATACGAATTCAATGGTACCACTTAGAACCTGCAATTTTGCCTAACTTAAAAAGCCCTAATTTTGAGATCATGAACCCTAAAATGGTAGCTTCGTGAATACTCAACCAAACCTTAATTAAATGTCCAAAAACGATCAGGACATCAAACTAAACTCAAATATATGTCTACATCTTGTTAAACATGCATGTATTATGAGATATGAGTTGATTTTTGTTTGAACAAATCGTGACCTGTAGTGCTTGATTCAGTGAGTTTCAAGGCTTGCAATTGATCTGGTTACGTTTAGTGAGGGTTAGGGAATGTGTTTGAGTACTTAGTTTGGGTTAAAACAAGCTGGAAATTAAAATTCGAATTTTAAATTTCCTTCAAAATTTCAAATTGATACAAGTGTGTTTACAAGCATAGAATGGTTCTCAATTCGTGTCTCCTTTGTTACTGAAGTGTTATAGCTCTTATATAGGCATTGAAGTGCTTAAGAACTAAGCTAGAAAGCATTAAGTGCTTTTGTTGAATTCTTGACTTTTTCAACACTTATGGCTTTGCATTTAAGCTACCATGGCTTGACTTTCAACCCTCCTTCTGTTGTACTTTGGCTTGGGGCAGAGTTTGATTGATTCCCTTGATGAGTCATGCTTAGAAATTAAGCCATCCATTATCCTTCCATTTTCCATTTTCATTTTAATCTTAAATGGGATAAAATTAAACCAAAAATGAAAAAAAAATGGTGTGGGCTTTGTCTTGGTCGTGGGAGGCCCATTATATCATGGCAAACATGTTTGAACTATGAAAACTTGGCCCCATTTGGAAAAAATACATTTTTGAGCAATGTTGGTTTTATGCATTTTCCCAAAATTTAGCCAACTTCAACAAGGTGTAAATCCCTCAATTTTTGTCATATGAAGGAGATCTTGCACTTTTTGGAAACCTCAAAGAGTCCTCTAACCAATGTCTTTGGTCTCATGTCAAAATGATTTTTGATGCTCCTTGTGTATCCTTTTGAAAAAAGTGTCTTTTTGTTGACTTTGAAAATGACCTGTAATGTCTTGATTCATATTTTTCAAATGGTGAATCAAATGGCCATGGGACCAATTGAATTTGAAAGATAATTGAATTTCCTTCAAAATGAGCTTTGGTTTGAATTTTTTGGATGAAGGATGAGAGAGTTATGACCAGTCAAAGTTCAGTTGACTTTTTAGGAGAAAACCCTAATTTTGAATCTTAGGGTCTTGTTGATTTTTGATCTTTCCTTGATGAATTATGATCATCCAATGATCAAATGATGAATCCTTTGACAAAATATGGATGTTGACAAAAAATTTCATTTTTGACTGTCTGTTGACTTTTTTGGTCAAACGGGTCGTCTGTTGACTATTTGAGCTGCTGACGGTGCGTCTGAGTGAATTGAAGTTTGAAAATTTGTATGATGGTACTTTGAGATGTATGGAGGTCCATGAAATCCATTTGAAGTCTCAAAAACTTGTTTCTCCTGAAAAAACAAGAAACCCTGGTCAGGGACTGTTTGTGTAGGAGACAGTTAAGCGTACCTGATTTTTGTGCAGTGCTGAGTCTCTGCTAATCATGTGATATTCAGAAGACTTCTAGGACAAAAATCTTGGAATTTTGAAATGCAAAAGTTTGATTTGATTGTTGGTACAAAACACGGAGAATTGTACTGTCAGCAGTTTGACTGTCAACTGACTATTCAGGCATGTAACAGTTAGAGTGAAAAATCAACAGTCAAAATTAATTTTCTCTTTGTTGTTTTTTTTTGTTTTATATGAAAGATGAAAGTTTATTTACATGACTTGTTAAAAAACACAGACATAAGAAATAACTATTATTTAATGTACGCGAGCAAAATTACCGATAATAACCCCGAAAATCATTTAATGCACAGAAAAATGAATATTTGACTGGCAGAAAACACACAAAATATTATCTGAATAATTAAGCAACAATATGACAAATAGTACAACATTTAATACTGACAGTACAAACATTACATACTATAATGAACAGTACGACGAGTAAACGGTACATTTAAGAAAATAAGAGATACGGCAAACTTTAAGAATGACGATTAATAACCCATGTTATGACCAACAGAAAATAGATGATCGGGAATGTAACCATCGCAGGTCCACATTTTTCAGGACTATGCAGACAGAAGAAGGACATGATCACCGTAGCAATGGTGATGACCATAAGAAAACATGTTTCCATCCGCTTCGCCATTTTGCCGGGGAGGAAGAGAGAATGGATATGAAGTAGAAATTTGAGAAATGATTTAGAATTTTGATGTGAGATTTTATGGAAAAAATGAGAGGTATTTATAGAATGAAAGAAGGATAGAGACGTTGGGGAATGAAGTGATTCCGTACAAAAGGAAAATTTGAGTGGAAGTAAGATTTGAAAGAAAGTGTATGATAGTGTTGGGAAAAAGAGAGATGTGTAGAATAAAGTTAAGATTTGATTTTTGAAAAAGAGATTTGAAAAGAGATTTTGAAAATAATGGAATATAGTACAAAAGTTAGTGGGAAACAAAAATTAATAATAATTTACTTGTTACCAGTACAGTCTGAATCCCGGACTCTGCGCCTGCAAAAGATTTAACTCTGTACCAATTGCGTCAGTACTATTTATCTGTAAACAAATATCAAATAAATAGCGTGTGTGAAGCAATAAACAGTACTTGGCGTTTGCGTAAGAGTAAATCCAACAGCGAGCCAAAATACTGTATAAAAAAATTCTAAAAACTAAGTACTTTATATGTCAGGATATTTGTGAAATAAAAATCCATGATTATATGAAACTCCTAATTTTTAGATTGGAGTTTTCTTGAAAAAATATGCGGGCAAATTTTGGGGTATAACACTTAGCTATTAATCTTAATATTTAGCCATAAACCTTTACTCTGAACATAAAACCTTAGGAAAGGGTTGAGGGTGCCTAACACCTTCCCTTGACCTGATTATAATAACTTACCCAGATTTCTTAACTGCGTAGGGTTTCCTATTCGCCCTGGTAGAATAGGTGGTGACTCTAAATCTTTATTTTTAGGGCAGGTTGCTACAAGGACAAGTCAATAGCTCCCACGAAACTACTGAACATTGCCTCTTTCTCACCTGATAAATGAGTGCATGTGCAAATATCGAGAATCATATGTAATTAAGACCATCTAAATCTTAATGATACAAGCATATATCTCACCAATTCATCACATATGAATTCACTACACATTTGCACAAACATACACAATTTTCATGTTATCAATCACACATGAAAACATCATCATAACACTCACCAAATCCACACATCACCAATAACAAGTAGCAAATAATTCCCAACAATGTTATTTTCAAGACAAAGGCAATTCACAACATACATGCATGGAAAATTCAAGTATCATGTCATCTCAAAGAATTGATTCAAAACCCATCCAAACGATTCTAGAAAATTATGGAAAATTCACCACAATTTATGATAAATCATAAGCATCCAAGACCTAGTCCCATTTTTTAAAAATATAAAATTTTGAAAAACAGGGCTCGCTAAGCCCTCGCTAAGTGCGACTGCGAATTCTGCTACAGACA
Source organism: Vicia villosa (assembly GCF_029867415.1). Lineage (NCBI taxonomy): Eukaryota > Viridiplantae > Streptophyta > Magnoliopsida > Fabales > Fabaceae > Vicia > Vicia villosa. The sequence goes on along the minus strand of NW_026706762.1, from coordinate 40,552 downwards.
CCATTTTGTCCAACATGAATTTTCATCCAAAAACTATTTCCAAACAACTTTTAATCATGGAAATGATGTATTCTAACATATACATAACATATAGATTCATTTAGCATTATAAAAATAGGATTTCATGACATTAATTTCATCACCTCATTTCAAAACCCTAACATTCCAAAACTATGAAAATGATGGACAAACTTAGTTACATACTACTACCCATGAAATAATCATTATACAAACTTATATTAATGAAGAAAACTCACCCTTACCTTATGATTTAAGCTTCTTGGTTTCTCTTCTTCTTCCTTTATCTTCTCTCCTTTTCCCCTTTCCTCTTTTCTTTTCTTTTCTTTTCTTTTCTTTTCTTACTATCTTTCTCTTTCTCTCTAGTTTTAGTTAACCCTTACTAATTCTTACTTCACTAATGGGATTAACTCATTAACACCTCCCTATTTCTCATATTAACTCAACATATCCCCAATTAGATTATATTCTCATTTTCACACATATTAACCCAAAACACAATATATCACAATTATATCACAAAAACACATATTTATTTCTTGGTTTGAGCGAAAAAAGCCTGTTCAACATTCTTTTCACGCTCTTTTTGATTCATTTAAGCTCTCAAGTCTCAATTAACTCTTACATCTTGAAATTGCTCGAATCTTTTCTCTTCTCAATTTTCACTATAACCATATCATATTGGGGAGTAAGAATGTACAAAACCATCTGAATCATTGCCTATTGTATTAAGGTCTCATTCAAGCTATTCATCTGAGATGTTAAGGAAAGTAATATTGAGAAATAATCCGCAATTGGTTCATTTTATTTCAAATGTAACATTTCATATTTCCTTCTTAGTGATTGGATCTGCACCTTCTTGACTTTTAATTTGCATCACCACTATAATTCTTCTCAAGCATATCGCAAGCTTCATTTGAAGATGTTGCTTTTGAGATTATGTCAAATACCTTTATATAAACTCATAGATGAATATAGAACAAAAACTTTTGATCTTTCTTCTTTAATTCTTTGAAGGTTGCATGCTAAAATTTTGTTAGATTTTCAACTAAAGGTTAAAAGACCTTCGTTCACAAATTCACTCACATCTTGAACATTGTTTCTCGCGTTAATTTGCTTGCACGATTTATCCTAATTCTTCCCATCAAGAATCAGTAAATATGCTTGAAAGTTGATGTTTCCCACCATACTTCAATCACTATTGTTCCCACAAATCGCACTGAACTCTTCGATACCAATTTATTAATAGAAAACGAAGTAAAACTAAGAAAATAATTAAAAAATATGTATTTGATTAATCATAAGAAAATATATTTATACAAATATATTATCCAAATTTAAGAAAATCAAAATCAATTAGTACATGCTTTAATTGACCAACTAATTAATATTCCCTCCGTCCTAAGATAATTTGTATTTGATAAAATTATTTGTCCCAAAATAATTGTCGCTTTTAGTTTCCAATGCATTATAATTTTTATCTTCCAATTCTACTCTCTAATTAATACTCTCAATTTATTATTCTCTCACTGCATTAATGATAATTCGAATACACCAATAGTAAATAAGGATAGTTTGGTAAAAATACTATTATCTCTCTTTCATTTATCACATTTTCTTAATATATGTGAAACGAACAACTATGACAATTATTTTGGAACGCAAGAATACTAAATACATTAGTGTTAACTCTTTTAATTACTTCAGTTAAAGCCAACTTTCTTAATAAATTGACTTAAATAACTTAAATTAAAAGAAAGTCAACAATGTTAACTATTTATGCATTTAATTTCTTTAGTGAATTTTATTTCACAAAACTATATAGTTATTGGTTCAATCAATATTTTTTTGTATTTTTGTAATTACTTTTATTTGTTTATAATATTTGTTTTATTTTTATTTTTTGGTCAGAAGGTGGACAAGGGCCACCATAAAAAAAATATTAAGGAAAAAAAGATGAGGTAAGAGAGAGAGAATAAGGGGGGGCCAAACCAAAAATCCCTTAATGAGAAACTCTATAGCAAGGGAGACCAATGGAGTTTTAGCAAACTCCATGAGAATATCCCTGTTGTACCCCAATTTTTGACCACTAAGATTCCACCATATTCCAAATAGTAGGATCATCATCATTATCATTGTCATCATGCATATATCATTTGTTAACCCAAAAAATACAAAAAAAAATTGTTGTTTCTTGCTTGTGTCTCAAGACAGGAGATTGATTAGGAAGAGACTGGGCAAATTAGGGTTTTGAGGCCCACAAAGGAATCCAACATTATCCTATGATTCAAAGGATTATCTAATAAATATCAAGGCCCAAGGATGGTTCAATGCAAGGTCAATCACCTTCAAGTTCACCAGAGGCCCCAATTATGGTTTTTAACCTAATTCCACTAGACGGTTGACTTTTAATTAGGACATGGCTCCAAGACTCAAACCATGATTCAAGGGCATCCAAATCAACATTATAATCCATCCATATCATTTATTTGAAGAGTAGAGCTTAATTCATTTGGAAATCACAAAACTGTAATTCATTTGGAAAAAGTCAAATGTGTGAGTCAACCATTGAATTTTGAGAAAAATGGTCAACTATGAACTTTTGAGGATTCAAATCATCATCATATGATTATTGAAGACATTTGGCCAAATAAAATCAAGAAAATTCATCAAGAATCAAAAAGTCAAAATTAGGGTTTTTGAGTGAATTTGACCTAATTTTGGGAACTCCAAATTTTGCCTACAAACTCAAAAATCTCCAAACATGAAAGTTGTAGATCTTGATCAAACAAACAACTCATCACAATGAGCATTTCTTTAAAAAATGATTATTTTGAGAGATTTGGAATTTTGAAGATTATGTTCCAAAAAACTTAGAAAATTTCTAAGTGTTTTCACCTAGATTTTTCCTAACTTTGTGGCCATTTTTCTCCATGATCCCAAAATATTTTGAGGAAACTTTTAACAAGTGGGTTTAAGTATGTAGAAAGGGCTTTCCAAATATTTCTAAATCAACCCTAAAGCTCAGAACAAACATGTCTAAAGCTTCCAACCACTCCAAGCATGCTTGTACCTTCCATGGGAAATCCAATTTTCTCATTTCTTCACAAACAAGTAAAGAGGTACAAGTATCACATGGGAGCTCAAACCTCTGATATTTTTCCCTCCACAAACTCTAATTCATGCCTATAAATAGAGGGTATCACTCCCTTGATCAAACACACAAAAAATCTCAAAGTCACCCTTCCAAAATTTTCATTTTTGTGTCATTTGCATTTATATAGTCATTTTGAGTTAGAGAGTTTCTGGGTGCAAACCAAGCATTCCAACAACTTCTAAACATCATTTGTGAACTGTCCATCACTTCCACAACCTCTCAAAAGCTCCCTAACCAAAAATCACCATTTTCACCTCCATTAAAGCTTCACTAAGCTCATAACTTGGTATAACTCAAACCAAACACAAACCTACCAAATTGACCTTTCAAACAGCCTCCATATACCATATAGAAGCTATCCATAACCTCCAAACACTCACTAAAAGCCTCAAACCAAAAATCACTCTTCAACCTCCATTAAAGAGTCACCTTGAACCAAAAGTTTGAAACTTTCATTTGGCTCGTGCGTTTTCCGGTCTTTTGTTTTAGATACCTTCTATATCACATATAGAACCTATCCAAACAACTGTTTCAGTTCTATAACACCTGGAATCAAGGGTTCCAGCCATAACTTTTTCTCTTTGAAGGTGGAATCGAGATTGAACTTGCAGGGATTCTCAAAGAGTTCTAAGTGCCCATACCGCTTCATTGGAAGGTATTGAAGCTATCCAGATCATTTTCATCATTTTGGAACACCTCTAAGCAAGAGATTGACCTTCATTTTCAGAGGTAAGAACTCAAACTCATGCTTCTTTATTTAAGCACCAATTGTTGCATTTCTTGATACTATTCTGTTCAGAAACATGTAGGGATTAATAGCCCTAAGGTTTTAGGGCTTGATTGTGTGTTTTAAGAGTTTAATTTAAAAAATCAATTTTAGGGTTCTTGAACATTTTCCAGAAATCTGAATGTTTAAGTGTGAATTAATTGTTGATAGTTATGTAGTTGGATTTGTGTTTAAAAATGGATCAAAATGCACTTTTGTTTTGTTGAATTTGATTAAGATTCAAGGAAGTTTGAAAATCCAGCCATGGTTGTTGTTGATGTATTCCAGCGAAGAAGATGAAGATGGCTTTGGCGCCATTCTTCAATTTGAAATCCGGTTTTAAAATATAATATAATGGAGTTGAGTCTTTAAACGAATACATTGTTAGCTCACTTGGTCATCAGCATGCATTTAGTCCTTTCGTGTCCCATATCTGGGGTTCGAATCCCCATCGCCCCAGACCTTTTTATTTCTTTTATTTTTCAATGTTTTCTTACTTGTTTTGAGTTATTTTGAACTGGGCTCACTCTTTTATCACCAAATGCGCGCTGCCCCAGTGGTATTAGTTTTGAATAAAGGGTTAAAGGGCGTGGGTTCAAGCCCTAGTAGCAACAAAACATTTCTTTTTTATAACTAGTTTATTTCACTTTCAATTAAACTTTGAAAAATCATAACAAATAGAAAAATCAACCTTTTTGACTTGTTCTTTTTTTGTATGATTATTTATTTTGTCTATTTTAATGTCATGAATCAAAAATCTAAATAAATATTTATTTTATCTCATTTAAAAATTAATCAAAAACATGTCTTTTATGTATTAAAAAATCAACCAAAAATCATTTTCTCTTTTGAATATTTCTTCAAAGTAGTTATGTATATATATATATGTGTGTGTGTGTGTGTGTGTGTGTGTGTGTGTGTGTGTGTGTGTGTGTGTGTGTGCGTGTGTGTGTGTGTGTGTGTGTTTATGGTTAGGATTTAATGTCATTGACTCTTTCATGTACCCTTAGACCAATCCTCTTTTAGGATTTGGTATTTAATCATTTAAAATCAATTAGGTTTAGGTGTTTACTTTAAAACCCTAATTTCAAAAACCCTAAGTTTAAAACCCTAATCCAAAAACATGTAGATCTTTGTTATCCATGAACCTGTTATCTTGTACATACTTGTTGATTTTAATCCATGTTTTTATACTTATTTGTTTATCTTAACCATTATCCTTTATACATACATTTGTTGATGTTTATCATTATGTTTTGTACCCATTATCCATTATATTATCATTTGTATATACTTTGTTTATCTAACCCACATACATGAGTTTCACATTCATCATCCATCATTCATTCATATATGAATCTATTCAAAAGGTATAAACATCTTTGCTTGTTATCATTCATGATTATTATTACTTACTTGTTTGTCATTTGTGACACATGTTATCACACACACACACACTTGAGGTATCCCTTGATTGTTTGCTTAAAGTTGTTTTGTTGAAAATCCAAAGGAATGAGAATGATAGTGACTAAAATTGTCAAGGTACTCAAACTCTTTTCCAATCTCTTTTATTTTTGTGTCAAGTATTGATAAAGCTTATCACTTGTTTTATGGTTTTGTAATGTTAAAGCTCAACCAAACCCTTTTGTTTTTTAAACCTTGGTACTAAGAGGAGAATTATTCCCGATGAAACTACCCTTAGTCCATTGACCTTTGTATTGTTAAAGCTAGGTCCCTTTATTTTCAAACCTTGGTGTTAAGAGAAGAATTATTCCCGGTGAAACTTCTCTTAACCTATTGACCTTGTATTGTTAAAGCTTGGTCCCTTTTTATTTTAAAATTGTTAAGTATTGTTAAAGCTTAACCCTTTTAGACTTGTTAAGTATTTTAAAGCTTAACCCTCTTTTAAAAACTTGTGAGTATTTTAAAGCTCACACCCAAAAAGATTTTGACCACTTTGGCCCTTTTATTTTTCCTTTTAAGGGGAACTACAAACGCTCTGACTTCCCTTTTCTTTAAAAGGGGTATGTATACCTAAGATGCGATGTCTTATTGAGCTCACTTTCAAAAACTTCTTTTCCCATCCCCACACTCTTATTTAAACAAGTTCACATAGGATTTTCAAAATACATGTACAAACAAAAACAATAACATTTTCAAAGAGGTTCCCATGGAGTACCATGGATATGAGGGGTGCTTAAAACCTTCCCGTTGTATAACAAACCCCTTTACCCAAATCTCTCATAAGTTTATTAGTTTTGATTTTAAAAACTTTTGTGGGTTTTATTCGCTCTTTCTCCCATTCCTTTTGGAAATAATAAAGCGCAGTGGCGACTCTGTTTAAAACAAATGAGCTAAGTATTTCCCATGGCTTTAGTCACATCAATTTCACCGCTACAATCCCTATGAACAACCTCCCACCAAGTAAAATCCTGTACATGTAATCCTATGTTAGCTAGCTTATCCACGCAATGATTTCCTTCCCTAAAGATATGAGTGACCAAAAAATTTATGGATCTTGAGTGATGAAGAGCATTCTCCTATCTATCCCGCGGAGCCCAAGGAACAATGCAAGGCTTGGTGAACGCCAAAACCACCAACTTTTAATCGAATTCAGGCCACAAATTAGACCAATTCTTCTGCTTTGCAATATCGATAGCCAAAATGACACCAAACAACTCTGCCATAAAGGAATTACCATGGCCAAGAAATTTGGAAAAACTACCAAGATGTTTTCCAGTATGGTCTCTGTAGATACCGCCACAAGCCACACTTTGAGGCACCCCTGACGACGTCCCATTTGTATTGCATTTTATCCAAGGGAGAACTGGAGGGTGCCACAAGAATTCTTTGACAATAATGGCTTTGGGTAGGTTAACTTCAACATTAAATCTTATTGAGATTTTATCTCCATATCTTTCTCTATAATGACCATAGATCAAGGGATTGTGCAACTCTATGCTTTTATTCTTTCTCCTTATTTAGAGCTCTCTGATATGGAAATTCACTCCTAATTTGTAGCTCCATTTGTAGTATAAATGCAAGTTGTATGTACTCATCTAAATTAATTGAGAGAGTATCAATAATATTATACTTTCTTCTTTCAAGTTGGTATTAGAGCGATACCTATTTTTTTCCAGTAACCCTAGCCAAATGAGTGAACCAGTAAAAAATAGTGAAAAAAGAACTGAATCATCTGGAATAAAATCATTTCTTGTTGTTGTTCAATCTGAAGGCGTTTTTAATGTTGGAATCATTCTTGATGAATCAAACTATGATGTTTGGTCACAATTGATGGAGATGCATATTGCTGAAAGAGAGAAACTCTCTTATATTAGGGGCAAAATGAAGAAACTTGCAGAAACAGATGATGGGTATGAAAAATGGTATGCTGAAAATCACAAAGTAAAAAGATGGTTATTAATGTCCATGAAACTAGAAATCGTGTAGATGTTTTCATGTTGGATGCATTTGTGGTAAAACATACCTGGGTGTTTAATGTCTTGACAAATGTCATGACATACTTTATATGGTGTTATGCAGGTTGCATATGTTTAAGCTAATACAGGTTTTGTCAATGAATGTCATGACCGATGTCATGACATCCATGTTTGACAATAGGAGCTGTTATGTTTTACTATTATGTTTCCTGATTTCTCTCAATCTACAACTTAGGAAACATTTTATTGTGTGATGAATATTTCTCCTAGAAGATTTCGTTAACAGCACATTCTATAACACCCTAATGATGTGTGAATTAGGTTAACTTGGTTAACCCTAATTTGTTTCTTGGAAAGCCCGAGGCCCAAGAGCTGCATATAAGAAGACTGCGATCATAATTTGGAACGCAGAGAGATTTGTTAATTGTGAAGAACCGTAGTTCTGTGTCTGTGTGTTTGGTCTCTTGTACTCCAAGCAATTGTCTTTTGATGATTGTATTGGAATAGTTGTTTTGGTACTTTGTCACTCTAAGCTTTTAAGCACGAGTGTGTGTCTCTTGATTGAAGCTTTTAAGCAGATTAATGTGTGTTTTTTAAGTGTGTCTTCTCTCTCATTTGATTTATACCTGTTTGTAATCACTGCTGTGATTGAGAGGGAGTGAGTGAAGATACTCAGGTCTAGGATTAGATTAGAATTGCATTGGGTAGGTCTTAAGTGAGGAGTTGTAAACGGAGGAGTTTAGCTCTGAATTAATACTGGTTATATTGGATTCCCTCCCTGGCTTGGTAGCCCCCAGAGTAGGTATTGTTGTATACCGTACTGGGTGAGCAATTGGTTGTGTTCTTTACTGCTTTTATGCTTTTCTATTTTAAACTATTATTCTGTGTGATTGTGGATGTCATAACATCCAGTACGACATCGCGTGTGAGTTACTAGAATTTTGAATTGGCATCAGAGCAAGCATCCCGCCTGTTTACATCTGGGTGAGATCTAGGGACAACAAAATTCTGGTACTATGGAGAAGGAATTGTTAGTGTTTGGGAATAGACCACCAATTCTGGATGGCTCTAACTATGACTACTTGAAACCTCTTATGGTGGCTGTTATAAAGTCTGTGGACAGCAAGGCCTGGAGAGCTGTGGAAAACGGATGGAAACATCCTGAGAAGGTAATGGAAGATGGAACCACTGTTCTAATTCCTGAAGAACAATGTTGCAAAACTGAGGAAGAGCTGGCTTTGGGAAATTCCAAGGCACTAAATGCCTTGTTCAATGGAATTGACAAGAACATATTCAAACTTGTGCAGCACTATGGTCTGGCTAAAGAAGTTTGGGATATTCTCAAAATAACTCATGAAGGCACATCCAAGGTGAAGATGTCTAAACTTCAAATGCTTACCACCAAGTTTGAAGATCTCAAGATGAAAGAGGATGAGACCATTCATGAGTTCTACATGAACATCCTTGAGATTGCAAATACCTCAGGAGCCTTAGGAGAAAAAATTTCTGAAGAAAAGCTGGTAAGAAAGATCCTCAGATCACTTCCTAAGAGATTTGCTATGAAGGTGACTACTATAGAAGAAGCTCAGGACATCAGCAACATGAAGCTGGATGAACTCATTGGTTCCCTACAAACCTTTGAGATGAGTATTTGTGACTCTGTTGAAAAGAAGAACAAGAGCATAGCTTTTGTTTCCAACACTGAAGATAATTCACGAGAAATCATTGGTGGAAATGATGAAAATTTATCATAAGCCATAGCCATGCTTGGAAAACAATTCAACAGGTTCATTAAAAGGGTTGATCAGAAGTCCAGACCAAATGTCAAGAACACTTCATATGACATTAGCAAGACCTATGACCCTAGCTGAAGATCTAAAGCTGAAGAGAAGTCCAATCAAGGCAAAAGGGTTCAGCGCCATGGATGTGAAGGATATGGACACATTAGAGCTGAATGTCCTATCTATCTCAAGGAGCATAAGAAAGGGTTGTCTGTCACTTGGTCTGATGGAGATTTTGAGAGTGATACTGGAGAGAAATGTGCATCACTAACTATTGTATGTACACTTGAGTACAAATCCAGTAAACAGGATCCTACCTTTGAAGAACTTGCAGCCTCATACAATGAGCTATGTGTCAAGAGTGCTGAAGTATGTAAAATATGGGAGAAGCAAAGGAAACTTATAGAAGAGTTAGAAGCTGAGAAGAAAGAACATCTGGCAACCATAGAACATCTCAATGGTGAAGTCAACATGCTCAATGTTAAACTAGATCAGATGTCAAGATCGATCAGAATGCTGAACAATGGAACTAATTCCTTGGAAAAGATTCTGGAACATGGATAGGAAGTAGAAAACATGTCTGGGTTAGGATTTATGGGAAAGTCTTGTGAAGACAATCTTTCTACAATTTGGTTTTGATGAAGACAAGATTTCAATTGCAAAAGGAATGGATCAATTCATATGAAAGCATAAAGATTCAAGTATTTCAAAAGAGTTTAAACTTCATTGATCAAAGATATTAAGGTATATAATATACAACTCTCTTAATGCATAAACAAGTGTTCTCAAACATTCATACATGTTCCATAATATTTGCAAGTCATTAGAAAAGCATTCAAATCATTAAAAATAAGTTTTTGGCATTTTTTACATGTGGGAACCGAGTTCCATATTGGAGGAACCGGTTCCCAGATCCCACTGCCCAGCATATTTGCGCATCACCATGTCCAGGAACCGAGTTCCACATTCTGGGAACCGGTTCCCCAGTTCATTTTTTCAAATTTTTATAACGTTGGATATAGGGAACCCGGGTTCTGTTTTAAGGGAACCGGTTCCCACGTGAATTTTTTTGAAAATTCAGAATTCTTTTCTTTCTTCAAAAGGTACCTCTTCATCTTTTATCCTTGCATCCTTCCATACAAAATAACCATTTGTAAAGGTGTCTTAGAGGCTATATATTTCAGATTTTTATATTTTATTCTTCACCTCTTTCATTCAAATAATTCAAAAAATTCAAGTGTCCATATCTTTCACAAAAATCATCAAGTGTCCATACTTCATTTTTATTTGAAACTTTGTTCATACAACTTTCACTCAAATACCAAAGTTTCATATCATACATCCTTTGAACACTTGTTTATCATTAAAAGGAATTATATGCTTGAAAGGGAAGATCAATCCAAGATTGATATATTATTCATCTTCATAAATTCTTGTATCATTCAAAAAATTATTTCTTCCTTACTATCCAGGATTGTTGGAAGTAAGTGTTGTGTTTGAAGAGGATTGTTCTTCATTCACATTAGTGTTGTTTTGATCTTAAAGGTGTTAAGAACCTTTGATCACCCTATAGATTAGATAGTAGGCATAAGCTTGTACAATAATTCTAACTATAGTGAAATCTCTTTCGTGTTTGAAAGGGGACTGGAGTACTCTCGACTTGTGAGGGGAACCAGTATATATCGTTGTGTTCTTTATCTTTCCGCATTTACCGCTTTCATCACCATTACCAAGATAAAGATACAAACCATCAAAAGCCTTCAAACACTTAACAAAAAAAAAAGTTAGTAAAACATTCTCATAAAACCGATTATTTTAAAAAACCTAATTCACCCCCCCCCTCTTAGGCGCACTCTTATACTTACATTTGGCATCAGAGCAAGTTATAGGTAACTTGTTCCTAAAGATCCAGAATGGCTTCCGCAAATCAAAGACCGGTTTTCAAAGATGGTGGTTCTAACAACAAGCCTCCATTGTTTTGTGGTGAATATTTTGACTTTTGGAAAATCCAAATGAAGGCTCATCTAGAAGCACAAGGAGAAGAAGTTTGGGAGGCTGTCCAACAAGGTCCTCATGTTCCTATAACGGTCGTCAATGGTGTTGGATCGGAGAAACCTAAAGCGTCATGGGATGATAATGATAGAAAAAGGGTTCTTGCTGACAAAAAGGCGATCAGTCTTCTTCATGGTGCTCTTAGTATGGATGAATTCTTCCGAGTATCAACATGTACAACATCAAAGGAAATTTGGGATACTCTTGTAGAAACTCATGAAGGTACCGCTGAAGTTAAAAGATCAAGGTTGAATACTTTAAGCCAAGAGTACGAACTGTTTAGAATGAAGCCCGGAGAAACTATTCTCGATTTGCAAAAACGATTCGTACATTTGACAAATCACTTGAAGGCACTTGGTAAGACTCTTACTACCGAAGAACTTAATCTTAAAGTGCTCAGATCTTTGACAAGGGAGTGGCAACCAAAAGTAACGGCGATATCCGAAAAGAAGAATTTATCAAAACTTACTTCCGCAACACTATTTGGAAAACTTCAAGAATATGAGACAGAACTTGGAAGATTGGAAAAGCATGAGAACTTAGAGAAGAAATCCAAAGGCATTGCATTAAAAGTAGATTCAAAGGAAAGAAAAATGAAAGATACATCGGATGAAGATGAAAACTTCATGCTTCTTGTAAAAAGGTTAGGCAAATTTTTTGGTAATAAAAATAATATTGATAATGCTAACTTTGTCAAAAGGAAGAAATTCTCAAAGCATAAGGACAAAGAAGCATCCACTTCATCACAAGAAGTAACATGCTATGAATGTGGGAAACAAGGACACATAAAGCCGGAGTGTCCAAAACTTTCTAAGAATAATGGATTCAAAGGCAAGAAAGAATTCAAAAAGAAAAGGGCCTACATAGCATGGGAAGATAATGAAGTAAGTTCCTCATCGGACTCCGATAGTGACGAAAGTGCAAACCTAGCACTAATGGCATCACACCACTCTGACGATGAAGAAGGCGAGGTTAGTTATGATGATTCTCTTTTTAATAATGGTGCACAAGGTGCAATAAATGAATTGTTAAATGAATGTAAAATTCTCTATAAAACTATCTCATCTCAAAAGAAGATAATATCATCTTTAGAAGAGAAGGTTAAGATAATTGAAGAAGAACATAAAAATGACAAAGAAAAAATGATTAGTATTCAAGAAGATAATGTTGCATGCAAAAATTGTGAATCACTTTCCTTCCAAATTGTCCAATTAAAACGTGTTTTAGAAAGATATGAAAAAGGGCAAATTGGATTGGAAAATGTTCTTAGCACACAAAGATACTCCAATGATAAGAGCGGACTTGGTTTCTCTAAATTTGATAAACCAACATCCAACAAGACTATCTTTGTCAAGGCTAGTAACCAACCAATTCAAGAGAAAGTGATCAAGCCTAAAGTAATGCAACATTATCCTAAAAGGAAGAACTTTGTTCAAAAGAAATCTTATCCTCCTAGATATAGAAGTAACTTTGAACCTACTTGTTTTTATTGTGGTATTATTGGTCACACACCCAATGCTTGTTATGTAAGGAACTTTAGTGTTCCTAGTGGACATTATGTATGGGTGAAGAAAGGAACTAACTATGATGGACCCAAAGCCATTTGGGTACCTAACAAAACTTAATTTGTTTTGTAGGTTTGCTTGAAAACCACTTCAAACCTATGGTATCTAGATAGTGGTTGTTCAAAGCATATGACGGGTGACCTAAACCAATTTTCAGATCTAAAGTTAAAGGCCAAGGGTTTTGTCACTTATGGAGACAACAATAAGGGAAGAATTCTTGGCAAAGGCAAAGTTGGTGCACCACCTTTCACATCAATTGAAGATGTTCTTTATGTTGAAGGACTAAAGCATAATCTTCTAAGCATTAGCCAACTTTGTGACAAAGGCTTCAAGATCAAATTCACTAAGAAAGAATGCTTGATCATCGATGAAGTCACCAATGAGGTAAAACTCAAAGGTACAAGAATTAATAACATTTTTATGATTTCTTTAAATGATTTATCTTTGAAAGTAAAATGTCTTTTGGTAAACAATAATGAATCATGGTTATGGCATAAAAGAGCAGCCCATATTCATATGGATCATTTAAATAAGTTAACCAAACATGATCTTGTTATTGGCTTACCTAAGATAAAGTTTGTCAAAGATAAACTATGTGATGCATGTCAAAAGGGAAAGCAAACCAAATCATCTTTCAAACCAAAGAATGTGGTAACTACAACAAGACCACTTCAATTGTTGCATATGGATCTATTTGGTCCATCAAGGACAAGAAGCTTCGGAGGTAATGTATACGCTTTAGTTATTGTTGATGATTATTCTAGATATTCTTGGACTTTGTTTCTTGTACAGAAAAGTGATGCTTTTAGAGCCTTTAAGAAGTATGCAAAACAAATCCAAAATGAAAAATCATTAAAGATTGTATCCATAAGAAGTGATCATGGTGGAGAGTTTCAAAATGCATCGTTTGAAGAATTTTGTGAAGAACATGGTATCTCTCATAATTTTTCAGCACCAAGAACTCCACAACAAAATGGAGTAGTTGAAAGGAAAAATAGGTTTCTAGTGGAACTTGCAAGAACAATGCTTAGTGATGCAAATCTTCCTAAATATTTTTGGGCGGATGCGGTTAGTACGGCATGTTATGTTGGAAATCGAGTAATCATTAGACCTATCTTAAAGAAGACTCCATATGAACTCTTCAAAGGAAGAAAGCCAAACATTGCTCACTTTCACATTTTTGGATGCAAGTGCTTTGTTCTCAACAATGACAAAGACAATCTTGGTAAGTTTGATGAGAAATCCGACGAAGGTATATTTCTTGGTTATTCTCTTTCTAGTAAAGCATATAGAATTTATAATAAAAGAACTTTAACTATTGAAGAATCCATGCATGTATCTTTTGATGAGACTAACACTTCCAAAGAGGAAGAAGTTGTTTGTGATGATGATGATCCTTTAGATTTACCCCCGGAAGAACCTTCAAATGATACAATTGTGAAGGCACCGGAAGAACTTTCAAATGATATAATTGAGAAGGCACCGGAAGTACAACAAGAAAGTGTTCAACAAGAAAGTGTACAACAAGAATCAAACACCAATGATCTACCAAAAGAATGGAGAACTCATAGAGATCATCCTATTGATAAAGTTATTGGTGATATTAGTCAAGGAGTTGCAACAAGATTAAATCTCAAAGATGCTTGCTTACACATGGCTTTTGTTTCTCAAATTGAACCTTCCAAAGTTGATGAAGCCTTAGGAGATGATCAATGGATAAATGCAATGCAAGAAGAATTAAATCAATTCGAGAGAAATCAAGTTTGGGAACTTGTTCCTAGACCAAGTAATAAACATATCATAGGTACTCGATGGGTGTTTAAAAACAAACTTGATGAGAATGGTATAATTGTTCGAAACAAAGCAAGATTGGTGGCCCAAGGTTACAATCAAGAAGAAGGAATCGACTTTGAAGAAACATTTGCTCCGGTTGCAAGGTTAGAAGCTATTCGTCTTTTACTTGCTTATGCATGTTCATTAAATTTTCAGCTTTATCAAATGGACGTCAAGAGCGCATTCTTGAATGGCTACATCAATGAAGAAGTCTATGTCAAACAACCCCCGGGATTTGAAGACTTCAAGAATCCTTCACATGTCTTTAAGTTGAGAAAGGCTCTTTATGGATTAAAGCAAGCACCTAGAGCATGGTATGATAGACTTAGCAATTTTTTGTGTGAAAAGGGTTTCGAAAAGGGTAAGGTTGATAAAACTTTGTTCATTAAGAAAATCAAGAGTAACACTTTATTGGTTCAAGTCTATGTTGATGATATCATTTTTGGATCGACTAACAAAGAAATGTGTGAGGAATTCTCATTGATGATGCAAGGAGAATTCGAGATGTCTATGATGGGAAAGATGAACTACTTTCTTGGACTACAAATTAAGCAACTTAAAGATGGAATCTTTATCAATCAATCCAAATATTGTAAAGAACTATTGAAGAAGTTTGATATGGACAATTGTAAAGCAATGAATACTCCAATGGGCTCCGGTACATATGTTGATCAAGATGAATCCGGTACTCCAATTGATATTACCAAGTATCGAGGTATGATTGGTTCTTTATTATATTTGACGGCAAGCCGTCCTGACATAATGTTTAGTGTTTGTCTTTGTGCTCGCTTTCAAGCAAATCCAAAGGAATCACATCTTATGGCGGTTAAAAGGATCATGAAGTATCTCAAAGGAACGACCAACGTTGGCTTATGGTATCCTAAAGGTAGTGTGTGCAATTTAATTGGTTATTCTGACGCGGATTATGCAGGTTGTAAAACTGATCGTAAAAGCACAAGTGGTACCTGTCACATTCTTGGAAATGCATTAGTATCATGGGCTTGTAAAAAGCAAGCATGTGTTGCTCTTAGCACGGCCGAAGCGGAATACATAGCAGCGGGTAGTTGTTGTGCACAAATTCTTTGGCTTAAGCAACAACTTCGTGACTACGGACTTGATCTCGGATGCATTCCTCTTCGATGCGACAACACAAGTGCAATTAATATTACAAAAAATCCGGTCATGCATTCTAGAACCAAACACATAGACATTCGACATCATTTTCTCCGAGACCATGTCCTTCAAGGAGATGTCGAAGTAACATTTGTGGATACTCATAACCAACTTGCGGATATCTTCACCAAACCACTCGCAAAAGAACCTTTTTACAAAATTCGGCGAGAACTTGGAATTTTAGATGAAAAAGATATATGATTCTTCATTTGGTAAAAATAAAGGTACACATATGATTAATACTTTTATTTATATATATATATATATACTAGCAATAATGTCTATGGTTTTCTATGTGTTAAATGCTTCTTTCTATGCATTTTTAGCCTTTTTTGGTTAAGGAACCCGGGTTCCCAAAAGTGGGAACCGGTTCCTAGGTTCGTCTGCCAATTTTTTAGTCCTTTTTAGGGTCTGGAACCCGGGTTCCCAAAAGGGGGAACCGGTTCCTGCGCAGCAACATCTTTTTTATTTCAATTTTGTTTTATTCAAACATGTGATTATTTTTTTGTTTCTTCTTATATGATATATTACTCAAACATGTGATTCTTTCTCTCCTTTCTATATGTCATAACTCCTCTTTTATGTTCCCTTCTCTTTTCTCTATGTGTCATAACTTGTCCCATTTTGAATTTATGTCATTATATCTCATAACTCATTCTCATTCACTCCATTCAACCTAACTTTAACCTACTATTATTTCACATTCAAACTCATTCAAACTCATTCATCTCACTCTTGACTACACCACTCATCTTCTTCAATCTTCCTCCACTACCATTAAAACTCCACTAAATCAAGCCTTTCACTCCACCAAAATTAAAACCCACTCATCCAATCTCCTATATATACTCTCACATATCCAAAACTCATATCACAAAACTCTCCATACAATCAAATCCGAAAATCCCCTTCTCAAACCCTAAACTCTCAAAAAGCTTCATCCATGGCTTCTTCATCAAGAGCATCCAAGGGAAAGAAAAAGGCAAGGAATGATTTCGATGAACAACCTCTTCCAAAGAATCCAAAGCTCAACATTCGGAATAGGCCTCTCTTGATTTCAAAATATGGTAACCTTGAAACCTTTCCTTCTCATAGTTTTATATTTCCGGAAAAACTAAGATATCAAGGGGTTTATGATTTTGTGAGTGATTATGGCAAAATATATCCGGATTTGGTTAAGGAGTTCTATGATAATTTGACTATTGTGTTTGGTAATGATCTATCTAACCTAGAAGAAATTATGCTCACTTCTTCGGTTCGTAACAAAACTATTAGGATGGATGTTGCTTCTTTTGGTAATTGCTTAGGTCTCCCTACTACCGGCCAAGTTTTGGTTGCCGGTTATACACCCGAATGGGAAGGCTTTAGCAAAACTCAAAGCTTTTTAGATATGATCCGACCATCCCAAACCGCTTCCGTAACACAACAAAACCCTCTATCCTCAAAGTTTAATATGTTTGGATCAAATTTTCCGGTAAATGAGAGAATGCTTCACTTCATTATTGCCTATGTTTTGCTCCCAAAACATTCTAATCACTCCCGTGTTAATGAGGTAGAACTTCAAGTGCTTTATGGTGTCAAGAATAACATTCAAATCAATTGGGCTGTCACAATGTTGCTCCACATGCATAGGCTTCAACATTTGAGTGGTGGTTTACCTTATAGTAGACCCATTACACATATCATGAAAGCTGCCGGTGTGAACCTTAAAAATCAACCTTCTTTACCTATGTCTCCAAGGGAATGTGAGATTAATGACAAAACCGCTCTCAAGAATACCGGTATTGTCTTAGCCTTGGACGGAACTTTTGTTTACAAGGATGATGATGTTCCACCACCCATTCCGGAAGGAGGAGCTACTTTGGATATAGTCTTCAACAAATTGTGTTCTATTGAAACTACCATTGCAAATCACTATCAAGAACAACAAGCGGAGAATGCCTTTTTTCGCCAACAATTTGCTCAAATCCTCCAATACCATAACCAACCCAATCAAGAGGATAATGGTGGCCAAGGTCAAGATGATGAAGGAGTTGATGGAATGGATGATGAATGAGCATTGTGTGTCTAATTTGTTTCCTTTCAATTTATATGTATTTTCCGTTTAATGTCGTATTTCGTTTATGCATTTCTAGTTTGTACTATGGTTTAATTTCGATGTTATGTTTTATTAAGTTTAAATTTCTATATTGTAAGACTTATGGTGTGTTCTTTTAATCATTATTTCTATGTGTTAACTTTTATTTCTATTCTCATACATGATATTTTTTCTATCTTTCATCTTCTTTCCCATTCCTTTTTGCTAATGACAAAGGGGGAGAAGAATTATATATATACTATATATGTATACATGTATGTTTGTATGTTTCTCTAACAATTTGTAGCAAGCAAATCTTCAATAAACAATGGACTCAAACAAAGCATCAATTATCATATGCAAATCTTCAATAAAAGAATGGACTCAAGCAAAGCATCAATTATCATATTAAGGGGGAGCTTTGTTTTAGGGGGAGAAGATCCAAATGTTAAAGAAACATCACCATTCTACCAATTTCAAGTATTTTGTCATCATCAAAAAGGGGGAGAATGTGAAGACAATCTTTCTACAATTTGGTTTTGATGAAGACAAGATTTCAATTGCAAAAGGAATGGATCAATTCATATGAAAGCATAAAGATTCAAGTATTTCAAAAGAGTTTAAACTTCATTGATCAAAGATATTAAGGTATATAATATACAACTCTCTTAATGCATAAACAAGTGTTCTCAAACATTCATACATGTTCCATAATATTTGCAAGTCATTAGAAAAGCATTCAAATCATTAAAAATAAGTTTTTGGCATTTTTTACATGTGGGAACCGAGTTCCATATTGGAGGAACCGGTTCCCAGATCCCACTGCCCAGCATATTTGCGCATCACCATGTCCAGGAACCGAGTTCCACATTCTGGGAACCGGTTCCCCAGTTCATTTTTTCAAATTTTTATAACGTTGGATATAGGGAACCCGGGTTCTGTTTTAAGGGAACCGGTTCCCACGTGAATTTTTTTGAAAATTCAGAATTCTTTTCTTTCTTCAAAAGGTACCTCTTCATCTTTTATCCTTGCATCCTTCCATACAAAATAACCATTTGTAAAGGTGTCTTAGAGGCTATATATTTCAGATTTTTATATTTTATTCTTCACCTCTTTCATTCAAATAATTCAAAAAATTCAAGTGTCCATATCTTTCACAAAAATCATCAAGTGTCCATACTTCATTTTTATTTGAAACTTTGTTCATACAACTTTCACTCAAATACCAAAGTTTCATATCATACATCCTTTGAACACTTGTTTATCATTAAAAGGAATTATATGCTTGAAAGGGAAGATCAATCCAAGATTGATATATTATTCATCTTCATAAATTCTTGTATCATTCAAAAAATTATTTCTTCCTTACTATCCAGGATTGTTGGAAGTAAGTGTTGTGTTTGAAGAGGATTGTTCTTCATTCACATTAGTGTTGTTTTGATCTTAAAGGTGTTAAGAACCTTTGATCACCCTATAGATTAGATAGTAGGCATAAGCTTGTACAATAATTCTAACTATAGTGAAATCTCTTTCGTGTTTGAAAGGGGACTGGAGTACTCTCGACTTGTGAGGGGAACCAGTATATATCGTTGTGTTCTTTATCTTTCCGCATTTACCGCTTTCATCACCATTACCAAGATAAAGATACAAACCATCAAAAGCCTTCAAACACTTAACAAAAAAAAAAGTTAGTAAAACATTCTCATAAAACCGATTATTTTAAAAAACCTAATTCACCCCCCCCCTCTTAGGCGCACTCTTATACTTACAAGTCTGAATCCACTTTAGGATTCAAAAGGTCAGAACCTGAAGCTCACCAGGTCAACTAGATGTCAGGACCGATGTCACAACATCATGGAAAGAGAAACAAGAACCAAACAAAGAAGAAATTTAAAAGATGGAAATGTCACTACTGTGGAAGGTTTGGTCAGCTAAAATCGTTTTGCTTCAAATTGTATGGTTACCCTTATCAAACAGATCAGGACAAGCCCAAGCATCATAATCCTATCAAGAAACAATAATGGGTTGCCAAAGCTTCTGCCTTAATTGCACACACCTCCTTGAGGGTGTCAACCAAAGGAGACTGGTATTTTGATAGTGGATGTTCAAAACACATGACTGGAATGAAGAACATGTTAGAAGATATCAAGCCTCATTCCACTAGCTATGTGACTTTTGGTGATGGAGCTAGAGGAGAGATCAAAGGGGTAGGAAAACTAGGATGTTCTGGAGCTCCCCAACAGGATAGTGTTCTGCTGGTAAAAGGACTAGCTGTAAACTTAATCAGCATCAGTCAACTGTGCGATCAAGGTCTAAGAGTCAGATTTACCAAAGATGAATGTGTAGTCACTAATGAATAAAATGTGGAGGTCATGAAAGGAGTCAGATCCAAATACAACTATTACTTGTGGGAACCTAAAACCACAAGTCATCCATCTATATGTTCCTTGGAAAAAGAAGAAAAAGATGTAAGACTGTGGCATCAAAAACTAGGTCATCTACATCTGAGAGGAATGAAGAAGATCATAAACATGGAAGCTGTGAGAGGAATTCCAAAGCTACAGATTGATGAAGGTAAAGTATGCGGAGAATGTTAGGCTGGAAAACAAACCAAGATGTCTCATCCAAAGATTAATCAACTCACTACCTCCAAAACTCTGGAACTATTACATATGGATCTAATGGGACCAATGCAGGTAGAAAGTCTTGGAGGGAAACGGTATGCATATATGGTGGTTGATGATTACTCCAGATACACATGGATAAGCTTCATAAGAGAAAAATAATATGTGTTTGAGGTGTTCAAAGACCTATGCACTAGACTACAAAGAGAAAAGGAAAGTGTTGTAATCAGAATAATGAGTGATCATGGAAAGGAATTTGAGAATGCCAAATTTGCTGAATTTTGCTCTTTTGAAGGAATCAGTCATGAATTTTCCTCACCTATTACACCTCAATAAAATGGAGTAGTAGAAAGGAAAAATAGGACAATACAAGAATCATCCAAGGCTATGATTCATGCAAAGAAACTGCCTATGTACTTTTGGGCTGAAGCAATGAACACAGCCTGCTATGTCCATAACAGAGTCACATTGAGGAAAGGAACTTCCTCTACTCTTTATGAACTGTGGAGAGGAAAGAAACCAACTGTTAAGTACTTTCATGTGTTTGTAAGTAAGTGCTATATCTTGACAGATTGTGAACTGTCATAGCACCAAATTTTCCCATCATATTTTCATGCAAGACTCGTCCAAGTATCAAAAGCTCAAGACTCAACTGAGTATACGCTCTCCTAATCAAAGGCTCCTAAACTAGGGTTTTGCTTCTCTCTAAGTAAAACCAACTTCTGATACTTCAAGTGGACTTCATGGCCTCTCATATGCCTCATAGTATCCCCATACAAATCTTCAAGCCTTGATTCCCAAGATTGCTCAATCAAAAGTTAAAATGGTCAACAGTCGACTAATTTGACCCAAAAGTCAACTATGGTCAAATCACAGTTAAAACTCCTGATTTTTGGTCAACATCCTTATTTTGAAGTAACATTCATCATTTGATAAAGGTTTGATCATGATTAATCAAGGAAAGCTCAGAAATCACCAAATGTCCAAGTTACTAATTTAGGGTTTTGAACTAAAAGTCAACCCAACTTTGACTGATCATATCTCTATCATGCTTTATCAGAAATTCCCTAATCAAAGCTCATTCTCAAGTAAATTCAATTCTCTACAACTTTGATGTTGGACCCAAGGTCAAGAAATGCTTCCGCATAAGAGATATAAGTTAAAACATTATAGGTCCTTCTAGAAGCTCGCAAAAAGCTATTTTTTGTCAGGAACCATATCTTCAAGATAAAATCCTCAAATGAAAAAAGTGTTCCAAGGTGACTTGTAGAGGACATCTTGGGATTTCCAAAAAGTCCTAGAACACTTCCATACCTTAAAAATAGAGAGAGATATGCTTGGTACAAGTTGGTCGATTTTTGAGAAAGGCTTGTGTTAGAACAAGATTTGTTCTGATCAATATTCTTAGTTTTGATGATAACAAGGATATGAATTTTGTGTGAGATAATGTGGTACTCTAATACATTGCAATTTCCATTTCAGGAAATATATAAAGAGTATGCACAAATCAGCGCTCAGAAGCTTTGTCTCAGAAGGTTCAGCATGCAACATCAGAACATGGTCTGGCAAGACATCAGAAGATGGTCAAGGCAGAATCAGAACATGGGTCTATGAAAGCATCAGAAGAACTTGAGGTCAGAAGCAGAAGCACTGAAGTTCTCATGGTATCACGCTCAGAAGCACTTCAAGGTCAGAAGACAAGAAGATGCTATGCACCAAGCTGTTTGACTCTGATGATATTCAAATATTATATTCAAACATCAGATCAGAAGAAAGTACAGGTGGCAGGCTACGCTGACTGACAAAAGGAACGTTGGAAGCTATTAAAGGCAACGTCAGTAGACACAGCGTGAACAAGGCTCGAGGTAGTTGACAAAAGCGTGAAACATTAAATGCAAAGCTGTACGGAACACGCAAAGCATTAAATGCGCTCAACGGTCATCTTCTCCAACGCCTATAAATATGAAGTTCTGATGAGAAGCAAGGTTACCAATTCTGAACGAAATTATTCTGAAAAACTTGCTGAAACGCTGTTCAAACTCAAAGCTCAGAAACTTCATCTTCATCAAAGCTCACTACATTGCTGTTGTAATATATTAGTGAGATTAAGCTTAAACGTTAAGAGAAATATCACTGTTGTGATTATAGCTTTTAAGAAGCATTGTAAAACTCTTATTTGATTACATTAATTTGTAAGTAACTAGAGTGATCAAGTGTTGATCAAGATACTCTAGGAAGTCTTAGCTTGTGTCTAAGCAGTTGTAATTAGAGTGATCACGTGGTGGTCAGGATACTCTAAGAAAGTCTTAGCTTGTGTCTAAGCATTTGTTCCTGGAGTGATCAAGTTGTGATCAGGATACTCTGGAAGACTTAGTCGCGGACTAAGTGGAAAACCATTGAAATCTGTTGCGATTAGTGGATTAAATCCTCAGGTGAGGTAAATCACTCCGTGGGGGTGGACTGGAGTAGTTTAGTTAACAACGAACCAGGATAAAAATAACTGTGCATATTGTTTTTATCGTTCAAGCTTTTAGACTACACTTATTCAAACCCCCCATTTCTAAGTGTTTTTCTATCCTTCAATTGGCATCAGAGCGCCGGTTCTAAGGTGCAAGCACTTAACCGTGTTTAGAAAAGATTCAGGAAGAGAAAAACGCTTCAGTAAAAGATGGCTGGTGAAATTCCAACAAATCCAGCTGCATCTACATCTGGCTCTGCTGAGCAATACAATGGTAACAATGGTTATACTAGACCACCAATATTCGATGGTGAAAACTTTGAATATTGGAAAGATAAACTGGAAAGTTACTTTCTTGGTCTGGATGCTGATCTATGGGATCTTCTGTTGGATGGTTACAAACATCCTGTTAAAGCTACCGGTGTAAGGCTCACAAGAAGCGAAATGAATGATGATCAAAAGAAAGATTTCAAGAATCATCACAAATGCAGGACTGTTTTGCTGAATGCTATCTCTCATGCTGAGTATGAGAAGATATCTAACAGGGAAACGGCCCATGACATATATGAGTCCTTGAAAATGACTCATGAAGGAAATGCTCAAGTCAAGGAGACTAAAGCTCTTGCTCTAATCCAGAAGTATGAAGCCTGCAAGATGGAGGATGATGAAGATATTGAGAAGATGTTCTCAAGATTTCAAACTCTGACTGCTGGATTGAGAGTTCTGGATAAAGGCTACACCAAGGCTGATCATGTAAAGAAGATCATCAGAAGCTTACCCAGAAGATGGGGCCCAATGGTGACTGCATTCAAGATTGCGAAGAATCTGAATGAAGTTTCTTTGGAAGAGCTGATCAGTGCCCTGAGGAGTCATGAGATTGAACTTGACGCTAATGAACCTCAGAAGAAAGGTAAGTCTATTGCATTAAAATCTAATATTAAAAAATGCACTAACGCTTTTCAGGCTAGAGAAGAAGATCCTGAAGAATCAGAATCTGAAGAAGAAGATGAACTGTCCATGATCTCCAGAAGGGTGAACCAACTCTGGAAGAGCAAGCAAAGGAAGTTCAGAGGCTTCAGAAGTTCAAAGAGATTTGAACATGGAGAATCTTCTGGTGACAGAAGATCTGACAAGAAGAAGGCTGTCTGCTATGAGTGCAATGAGCCTGGACATTACAAGAACGAGTGTCCAAAACTTCAGAAGGAGAATCCCAAGAAGAAGTTTCATAAGAAGAAAGGTCTTATGGCAACATGGGATGATTCTGAATCAGAATCAGGATCAGACTCTGAAGGAGAGCAGGCAAACTTTGCGGTGATGGCGACAGAAGATGATGGATCAGAATCTACACCAGAATCAGATTCTGAAGAGGTATTTTCTGAACTATCTAGAGAAGAGTTAGTTTCCAGTCTAACAGAGCTTCTTGAATTAAAAGCTCATCTTAGTATCAAATACAAAAAGCTGAAAAAGCAATTTGAATTTGAAACTAAGAAGCTTGAGTTGGAAAATTCTGAATTAAAAGAAAAAGTTTTAAAATTATCCAATAATGTTGGATCTCCTTCTGATTCAGAAAAATCCACTCCCAGTCTGAATCATATTCTGAAAGAATATGATTTAAGTTTCAGGAAGTTCTTATCTAGAAGTATTGGCAGAAGTCAGCTAGCTTCTATGATATATGCTGTGTCTGGAAACAAAAGAGTTGGCATTGGTTATAAGGGTGAAATCCCATACAAGCTTGAATCTGTGGATGATATGAAAATATCATACAAGCCTCTGTATAACCAATTTAAATTTGGCCACTCCCATGATATTAAGCACACATCACATGCACAAAGTTTTCACATAACACACACTAAGAAGCATGTGACACAACCTAAGAAATATCATGGAACTCAGAATAAGAAATATCATGTTGTTCCTCCTGCTAAATATTTTGCTAAACCCAAGTTCAATCAGAACTTGAGGAGAACTAACAAGAAAGGACCCAAGAAATTGTGGGTACCTAAGGAGAAGATAATTTCTGTTGCAGATATCCTTGGCGGCAAAGAGGACAGAAAGCAAAATGTCATGGTACCTGGACTCTGGGTGCTCGCGACACATGACGGGAAGAAGGTCTACATTCCAAGACCTGGTGCTTAAACCAGGTGGAGAAGTCAAGTTTGGAGGAGATCAGAAGGGCAAAATCATTGGCTCTGGAACCATAAGTCTTGGTAACTCTCCTTCCATAACTAATGTACTTCTTGTAGAAGGATTAACGCATAACTTATTGTCCATAAGTCAATTAAGTGACAATGGTTATGATATAATCTTCAATCAAAAGTCTTGCAAGGCTGTAAGTCAGAAGGATGGCTCAATCCTATTTACAGGCAAGAGGAAGAACAACATTTAAAAGATTGATCTTTCTGATCTTGAGAAGCAGAAGGTGACTTGTCTTATGTCTGTTTCTGAAGAGCAATGGGTCTGGCACAAAAGATTAGGTCATGCTAGTTTGAGAAAGATCTCTCAGATTAACAAACTAAATCTGGTCAGAGGACTCCCAAATCTGAAATTCAAATCAGATGCTCTTTGTGAAGCATGTCAGAAGGGCAAGTTCTCCATACCTGCATTCAAGTCTAAGAATGTTGTTTCTACCTCAAGGCCGTTAGAACTCTTGCACATTGATCTGTTTGGCCCAGTCAAAACAGCATCTGTCAGAGGGAAGAAATATGGATTAGTCATCGTTGATGATTATAGCCGCTGGACATGGGTAAAGTTCTTGAAACACAAGGATGAGTCTCATTCAGTGTTCTTTGAATTCTGCACTCAGATTCAATCTGAGAAAGAGTGCAAGATCATAAAGGTCAGAAGTGATCATGGTGGTGAATTTGAGAACAAATTCTTTGAGGAGTTCTTTAAAGAAAATGGTATTGCTCATGATTTCTCTTGTCCTAGAACTCCACAGCAAAATGGAGTTGTAGAGCGAAAGAATAGGACTCTACAAGTAATGGCCAGAACCATGATCAATGAAACCAATATGGCTAAGCATTTCTGGGCATAAGCAATTAACACTGCGTGTTATATTCAGAATAGAATTTCTATCAGACCTATTCTAAATAAGACTCCTTATGAATTGTGGAAGAACAGAAAGCCCAACATTTCATATTTCCATCCTTTTGGATGTGTATGTTTTATTCTGAATACTAAAGATCATCTTGGTAAGTTTGATTCTAAAGCACAAAAGTGTTTCCTTCTTGGATATTCTGAACGCTCTAAAGGCTACAGAGTATACAATACTGAAACATTGATTGTTGAAGAATCAATCAATATCAGGTTTGATGATAAGCTTGGTCTTGAAAAACCAAAGCAGTTTGAGAATTTTGCAGATTTTGATATTGATATATCAGAAGCAGTAGAACCAAGAAGCAAAGCTGCAGAAGCTGGCAGTCTCAGAAGCAATGAATCAGAAGATCAAGTTGCTGCATCTTTAGAGAATCTTAGGATTTCTGAAGAACCAACTATCAGAAGATCACCTAGACTTGCTTCAGCTCATTCAGAAGATGTGATCCTTGGAAAGAAAGATGATCCCATCAGAACAAGGGAATTCCTTAAGAACAATGCAGAATGTCAATTAGGTCTTGTTTCTTTGATCGAGCCAACTTCTGTTGATCAAGCTCTAGAAGATCCAGACTGGATAATTGCCATGCAAGAAGAACTAAATCAGTTTACAAGGAATGATGTATGGGACTTGGTTCCTAGACCAAAAGGATTTAACATCATCGGTACTAAGTGGGTTTTCAGAAACAAGCTTAGTGAGAAAGGTGAAGTGGTAAGAAACAAAGCCAGACTGGTTGCTCAGGGTTATAGTCAGCAAGAAGGGATTGATTATACAGAAACCTTTGCACCAGTGGCCAGGTTAGAATCTATTCGTCTATTAATTTCTTTTGCCACTCAACACAACATCACTCTTTATCAGATGGATGTTAAGAGTGCCTTCTTAAATGGTTACATAGATGAAGAAGTTTATGTCCATCAACCTCCTGGTTTTGAAGACTCCATGTCTCCAAATCATGTTTTTAAATTAAAGAAATCATTATACGGATTGAAACAAGCTCCCAGAGCTTGGTATGAACGTTTGAGTTCTTTCCTTCTGGAAAATGGTTTCACTAGAGGAAAAGTGGACACTACTCTCTTTTGTAAAACATTTAAAAAGGATATTTTAATTTGTCAAATATATGTTGATGATATTATCTTTGGAACATCTAATGCTACACTTGGAAAGGAGTTTGCTGAGTCTATGCAGGCTGAATTTGAAATGAGCATGATGGGAGAACTCAAGTATTTCCTTGGGATTCAAATCAACCAAACTTCCGATGGAACCTATGTTCATCAAACGAAGTATGTGAAAGAACTTCTGAAGAAGTTTAATCTTTCTGAAAGCAAAGAAGCCAAAACTCCTATGCATCCAACATGTGTACTGGGTAAGGATGAGGTAAGTAAGAAGGTAGATCAGAAGTTGTACAGAGGTATGATTGGATCTCTTCTATATCTAACTGCTTCTAGACCTGACATTCTCTTTAGTGTTTGTTTGTGTGCTCGATTCCAATCAGATCCAAGAGAATCTCATTTAACAGCGGTTAAGAGAATTCTAAGGTATCTGAAAGGTACTACTAATGTTGGTTTAGTTTACAGAAGATCTAAAGACTACAACTTAGTAGGATTCTGTGATGCTGACTATGCTGGAGATAGAATAGAAAGAAAGAGCACTTCTGGAAGTTGTCAATTTCTTGGAAGTCATTTGATCTCATGGTACAGCAAGAAGCAAGCTACTATTGCCCTCTCAACAACAGAAGCAGAATATGTTGCTGCTGCTGGTTGTAGCACACAAATGCTCTGGATGAGAAGTCAGCTGGAAGATTATCAGATATATGAGAGTAACATTCCTATTTTCTGTGATAATACTTCTGCTATATGTTTATCTAAGAATCCTATTTTACATTCAAAAGCTAAACATATTGAGATTAAACATCATTTCATAAGGGACTATGTTCAGAAGGGTGTTATATCTTCAAACTTTGTGAATACAGACCATCAATGGGCTGATATCTTTACAAAACCCCTTGCTGAAGATAGGTTTAAGTTCATTCTGAAGAATATCAGTATGGATTTATGCCCAGAATGAGAAGATGAGAAGATCTTGTATGAGTATCTTCTGAAATGAAATTGGATTTTTTTTTGTTATAAGAAGTTCTGATTGAAATCAATTAGAAATTGTGATTCAGTTATTACTAACGTTTCATTGTCTAAGTTGATTCAGAATCTCTTTAAAAGCAAAACAACTGTAACTGGCTATCCAGATGGTAAACACGTGTTCACTATTCCTGGACAAGCGTGCGTGCAGTTGAGGGGACGTCTACTTAGGTAACTGTGCAAATCACGTCTTTTGTCATTATTATCTCTCCTCACGTCAAATAACATTAAATGCCATTCATCATTTCTTTTATGGTCCTTTACGTTTTTATATCCGTTAAACGTTTCCCTTCCCTAGAACGTTTTCCTTCCCCACATTCCCTCTATTTATTTCTCCATTTCCTTGCATTCTTCAATCAATCTTTGTGCTCTCGCTTTCTTTCTCTCCTTTGTTTATGAATGTCTTTTGTGATAACCCTAGTTCTCTCTTCATCGTTCTAGCATTCATCATGAATCCTTCGCCTAGTTCTCTTCATCAAAACTTTAAACCAGTTGAAGAAACTAAGTCTCAACAGTGGCTGATCTATTTGAATAGAACGGATGGAAGGGTTAATCGGTTACAGGATGAGAAACATCTCTCAGGATGGCATTCCAAGTTTTTTCTCAAGACAGATCTCTTCCTTGATGCTGTTATTAACCTTTGTCCATCTGAGAATACGCTCTCTCCTGGTGAACTGTTCTCAGTTCCTCTTTTGTATTCATTTACTTCTTTCTCTGGGAGCTGCTCAGGCATGCAGAGTTTCAAGCCTTCATGGCTGAACAAACTGAGAAGACCGCAGGGATTCATGATATGTTAGCTAGGATTATGTCTAAGCTAGAGTTGTAGCTCTTAAGTCTTTGTAGTTTTCGTTGCTTGTTGCACTTGTGTATCAGCATACATCTTTTGTAATCCTACTTGGTTAATCAATGAAAAGCTTATTCTGCATATCTCCTGTACTTCTGCTTTTTATCAATGATTATTTATTTTTTCTTTCCTTTGTCTCTTGCTTTACATCTGAATCTTTTATGCTTTTTGATGTTATGACAAAAAGGGGGAGAAAATATATGATAAATGATCTGATTAATATTATCAGTTACCGAGTAAAAAGACCCCACATTTACTAACAGAAGCTGCAAGCGTCATATGTTTCTAAGTTGTGTTGTTGCAGGAATCGAAGATTCAAGATCAACATAAGAAGCAACGAGATGAGCAATGAGATGATGAAGCAACTCTTTAGAGAATCAAGCTCTTGGATTCCTGAAGCAAGCTGAGTGCTAGGAAGCTTCAGAATCAGAAGCAAGAAGAAAGAATGATCAGAAATAGCTCTTGGATTCTTGAAGCAAGCTGAGTGCTAGGAAACTTCAGAATCAGAAGCAAGAAGCGAGAATGATCAGAAATTCTGATAGTAGAATATGATCCAAATCATTGTCTATTTGCTCTAATACATTGTCTATTGGATCTGATATATTCTATATGGCTTATATGGCTCTGATACATATTTTGTGTTCTTATACACATCTTATGTTCTAACTCATTCATGCTGACTTTTGTCGTTTAGTTTTGTTCTGTAACATTTCAGGATGTAGAGATGCTCTGATGATGCTCTGGTACATTCAACAATGTTCTGATACAATCTAGCATGAAGTGATGTAAGAAGAAATTCAAAGCTCTGAAAGCTATCCGAGGGAAGCAGAAATCAGAAGCTGTGAATGTTCTAAAAGATCCAGAAAACTCAAGTTCTGAAGCTGTCCTAAATGGAAGCATGAATCAGAAGCTGTGAATGTTCTGAAGATCAAAGAAATTCAAGTTCTGAAGCTGTCCTAAATGGAAGCAGGAATCAGAAGCTGTGAATGTTCTGAAGATCAAAGAAATTCAAGTTCTGAAGCTGTCCTAATGGAAGCAGGAATCAGAAGCTGTGAGGATTCTAGGGATCTAAAAGAAATTCAAGTTCTGAAGCTGTCCAATGGAAGCAGAAGTCAGAAGCTATGAATTATCAGAAGCAAGAAGCTTATGTGATCGTCTCTACCGAAATAATCAGGGAAGTCTTTTATTATTAAAGTTCTTCGAGTATTTATTTCAGGGGGAGATTATTCATCTCAAGGGGAGATTGTTAATCTCAGGGGGAGACATATTCACATGCTTATGCCATAGCTGTGTAATTTGTCTTTAGCCGTCTGCTCTTTCTGATCGCAAATTCATATCATTTATATATGTTTTTGTCATCATCAAAAAGGGGGAGATTGTTAGAACAAGATTTGTTCTGATCAATATTCTTAGTTTTGATGATAACAAGGATATGAATTTTGTGTGAGATAATGTGGTACTCTAATACATTGCAATTTCCATTTCAGGAAATATATAAAGAGTATGCACAAATCAGCGCTCAGAAGCTTTGTCTCAGAAGGTTCAGCATGCAACATCAGAACATGGTCTGGCAAGACATCAGAAGATGGTCAAGGCAGAATCAGAACATGGGTCAATGAAAGCATCAGAAGAACTTGAGGTCAGAAGCAGAAGCACTGAAGTTCTCATGGTATCACGCTCAGAAGCACTTCAAGGTCAGAAGACAAGAAGATGCTATGCACCAAGTTGTTTGACTCTGATGATATTCAAATATTATATTCAAACATCAGATCAGAAGAAAGTACAGGTGGCAGGCTACGCTGACTGACAAAAGGAACGTTGGAAGCTATTAAAGGCAACGTCAGTAGACACAGCGTGAACAAGGCTCGAGGTAGTTGACAAAAGCGTGAAACATTAAATGCAAAGCTGTACGGAACACGCAAAGCATTAAATGCGCTCAACGGTCATCTTCTCCAACGCCTATAAATATGAAGTTCTGATGAGAAGCAAGGTTACCAATTCTGAACGAAATTATTCTGAAAAACTTGCTGAAACGCTGTTCAAACTCAAAGCTCAGAAACTTCATCTTCATCAAAGCTCACTACATTGCTGTTGTAATATATTAGTGAGATTAAGCTTAAACGTTAAGAGAAATATCATTGTTGTGATTATAGCTTTTAAGAAGCATTGTAAAACTCTTATTTGATTACATTAATTTGTAAGTAACTAGAGTGATCAAGTGTTGATCAGGATACTCTAGGAAGTCTTAGCTTGTGTCTAAGCAGTTGTAATTAGAGTGATCACGTGGTGGTCAGGATACTCTAAGAAAGTCTTAGCTTGTGTCTAAGCATTTGTTCCTGGAGTGATCAGGTTGTGATCAGGATACTCTGGAAGACTTAGTCGCGGACTAAGTGGAAAACCATTGTAATCTGTTGCGATTAGTGGATTAAATCCTCAGGTGAGGTAAATCACTCTGTGGGGGTGGACTGGAGTAGTTTAGTTAACAACGAACCAGGATAAAAATAACTGTGCATATTGTTTTTATCGTTCAAGTTTTTAGACTACACTTATTCAAACCCCCCTTTCTAAGTGTTTTTCTATCCTTCAGCTTGAAACCCTAAGTTGCTTATTTCATGTTTTTGAGGATTGGGCCTTATAACTTGGACTTTCCACGTGATTTTGAGTTTGAGGGAGGCCCATTGGTCATATAAAATTTATTTCATTTATATTTGATTTTATTTATTTAAATTCAAATTAAATCAAATAAAATCAATTTTTATTGAGATAAAGAATCATGAATCAATTCACCAAATATTTGACCAATTCAAATCATCATCTAAGAGCTAAGAATACGTGGAAAGTATGCAAAGAATAGAGATAGACTCAAAATAGAAAGATTTGGATCAAAAATCAAAACCAAATATTTTTTAATCAAACACTTGATTCCTTCCCAAGCTATTAACCCTAATTCTCACTCTTATAAATACTCCAAGCTATTCATGCAGTAGGGGAGGATTCTGGGCAAGAGAGAACAAGGGTTTCAAAAGAAGAAAATTTCAAAGAGAAGGCACAATCTTATATCCCGAGTTCCAGAACAATTCAATCACGTTAAAGCGTACACTCACACTCCTGAGGATCCTAGGAGCCTATTCATAGCATCCTTGAAGCTTGCAGCATCGTGAACCATCTCCTCAAACTCACGGTATGAAGGTATGCCATTACTAGGGCATAAAGGAGTGCAAGCTTCATGTTCATACTTCTATGGGGTTTCAGCCCAAACGATCCCCATATTAGAGCTCAGAGCATGCTCTTACATAGATCTGGGCGGTTATTTTTCGTTGTTTGAATCGTTGTTGGCAGGTCTTAAAGACACAAAATTTCCCATGGGAAAATCCGCAGGTAAACCCGTAGTACTTTTCGTAAGAAAATCCGCAGGTGACTGCGAAGAAGATGATGAATAGTGTGTGCAGACCATGGACCAAACGTGTGGCGTGTTAAGGCGTCCTAATTGGCTGGTTCAGAATTTCTTTTCCTCTCTCTATTCGCTACTGGCCAGTCAACAAAGTCTTCCACTTCGCCTCATTCTGATTGGTTGGTCATAGCAACATGGGCCCAGCTTGTTGAGTTTTCCATTTACCATAGTTTTTAATATTTATCTTTTGATTATCATTATATTTATGAATTGTTAACGCTGCTTGTTTGGTAAAAGGAAATGCTATGTGAGGTATAAAACGTGGGTTCGAGCCTGGCCCGGACTCTTTGTTTTTTTACAAGATATTTGCTTAGAGATCCAGCACATCCATTCTCTGCTGGCTTACGATGCACCCTCATATCTCTGCCACAGGATCGTCATATGATACCATCTAACGCCCAGAAGGTGACGGCCCACGACGCACCTTCAAGGATCACTTGTACCTGATTCCAGCGCCTCATGTTTGTTTCTTTTTCCTTCAGCTTTGGCTTTTTTTTCTTCTTTGTTTTTTTGTTTTGTCTTTGTTGTTTTTATTAACCAAATTATTAATCAATAATTAGGGGTGGGTTTTAACTAACAAATTTTAATTTATCATAATTAGGATTAGACTTTTAATTAGGATAAATATTTTAGTAATTAACTATTTAAATTCAAAAATACCAAAAATTAGTGTTATTTCTTAAAATCTGATTATTTATTTTAGGTAATTTAATTAAATTAATTTAGGTTAAACAATTTAGGCTAATTAGGTTTAGTTAATCAATTGACTTTTCTTTGCAATTTTAATTTAGTGCAGTTAGGCTTAGTAATTACCCTCAAACTTCAAAAACTATAGATAATTCAAGAGGTAGGTGTTGCCCATTAGCCGTAGGTATAAGTTTACCCCTTTGTAATCAAACATTGAATTTCTTCAAGCGCGATTCTCTTCTCACCTCATACTCCCTTGATTGTCGCATGCCTTTAATTTTAATTGTCTATTTTATTTAAATTTAAATTTTATTATTTATTTATTTAAATTATTTACCTTTATTTTAATTTATTTATCTTCCGCCATTTCAATTCTAGAAATTATGTATAGGTCGCAATAAGTTTTCTTGTAATAGTTGTAGGTTTTATTTTCTGCTTTTATCTTTCCGTCTTTATTTTTCTGCATTCACAAGTATTTATTGTAATAGCGTAGGAACTTTACTTCTCGCACTTTAACTTCTCCTATTTTTTACTGCGTGGTTAGTAATCATAGGGAGTGCGAGCCTTGCTAATTAATCTAGAATAACTATAATTACAAGATAACATATCTGAATTAACCACCTGATTGTGTCACACACACACCTTTAGGGTAACCCTTCTTATGCTGCCTGTTGCCTTTCGATTAAAAAATAGTCAAGTCCCTCGAATACGAGGATACCTTAGCCAGTTGCCTACAAATGAAATCATCATATGAGATCTAGTCCCTCGATGTTGCCTCGAACAAAATGATGATCGTCCCTTCGAATGCTAAGGTATCCTCATGGTTGCCTTAATGACTATTATATCCTTCCCTAAAGACTACCTGCCCTCTTTATGGTAAGGACAGTTTTATGGCGAACAATAAGCCTCGATGACCCTTTTCAAATCCAATGAAAGGACTACCTGCCCTCTTTATGGTATGGCTAGCCCTTTCAAACAAAAGTCTTAAAGAAAAGAAAAATTTAACTTAAGGCTAATTGCTTTTAATTGCTTGCTCTTTTCAAATTCAAAAATATCTTTCCCCGCTTCTTTCAAATCAATTCAAAAAGACTACGCTTATTTACAAGCTAAAGTTCTTATTCAAATCTTTCCTAATCACGCATGACACTTTTTAAACAATTTAAACAAACAAAGTGAGCTAAGCAATTAAGAGCCCATGGATAACCATGGATACAAAGGGTGCTTACACCTTCCCTTTGTATAACCTACCCCCCGGACTCAAAATCTTTCAAAGGTTGTTCCTGATCTTTTTGCCTTTCCAATTGGATAAAATAAAAGTCGGTGGTGACTTTTGCTATCCACAACATTTTCTAAAAGTCAATTCTCCCACCGTATTACAGAACTAGCGACTCTGCTGGGGATACTTAAAAAAGAGGGGTTACCTTAGAGCTAGGATCACTTTAAATTGTTTGATTTGCTTGCTTTACATGTCAAGGGCTGTTTGGGAAAATTGGGAATATTCTTGTGTGAAAGATCCTACACCCGAATCTAGTTGATCGCGACTTTACGTGTCTATAAATCTGATGACTGCAAGTGCACAGTCGTGTCGTGTAGTTTTAAAAGATATCGAATCCACAGGGACTATGAATCGATCTACCGTTATCTAAGGTTACTATGTAAAGCTAGGGCTACTAAAATTTTGATTGTTCCTAAGGGAGAGTGATAGTGAGAAATAAAGAATATAATAAAAGATAGGTATCAGTATGTATTTCGTTTAACTTAAGGTAATCCGAAGGTCCATTGGCTTTTGCATAATTTAATTAAAAATCTTTACTAATTCAATTGATTAAAAATCCTCGTCTCAAACTTTCGCTCTATTGATTCAGATTACTATCCTAATCCTAATGTACGCTTTCGCCATCCCATTAGATTTTAGAAGAGCTTTTTGGAAACAACGTAATTAATAAAATGCCTATTTTATGAAGTTGTTATCTATTTAAATCCCCTAATCTCAAACTTTCGCTCTGTTGACTCGGAACATGCTAATATCCCTAACGTACGCTTTCGCCATCCCGCTCGGGTGTAAAAACAATTTTTGAAAATAAATAAGTCCCAATTAGTTTTAATACGCTTTCGCTCTATTGATTTTAACCTTTGACCGTCTTAACCCCTCAAACTTTCGCTCTATTGGTTTTAAGACTTACTAATTAAATTAGACATATAAACCAAAAACAGGTGATAGTTAATAAAACATAATTAAGCCAATTTATTTCGGATCCCTCGGTTAACTTACTCTACATACCGACACCTTAGTAATTTAGCCAGACATATTAATATGGTTAAACATGCATAAATAGATTCGGTTTATAATAATAGGCATGTTAATAGGCATACAATATATCATGCAAATAAACATATAAATAAGGCGGTAAATATTAAACCTGAATTAAATAAATGGCAAGTAAATCTTCAAGTATCGAACCTCCACCACAAGTTGGCTGGATCGTTCTTCGGAATTTAAACGGACAGAAAATAAAACAAGGAAATAAAAACGATAAATCTAACGTAAGGCTAGATTTATAAAAAGTTCACAACAATTTCCGGTGTAGAAATCGTTGTGAGAAAATAAGTGTTTGAATGAAAGCAGAATGAAAAATATGATTCGCGGTACAATTTCGGCAGGACTTTGTTAGCAGGAAATCGGACACTTTGGACTGAAGTGACTGCTTCTTTTTATAGGGGATGCTTTGCAGTGACGTTGCGTGAAAAGAGGAAGATCTTCAGACTGGCTTGGAGACGTGCGTCTCCGATTCTTCAGGAAGACTGGGCGCATGACTTGAGACGTGCGTCTCAAGTGGAGAAACTTTAGGGAAATGGAGACGTGCGTCTCCCTTTTTGCTGATGTGGCATAGAGACGTTGGAGACGTGCGTCTCCGCTTACTTGTGTGGATTGGGCTGCTTTCCTTCGTGGGCTGGATTGCTTCATTGGGTCTTTGGGTCTCTTTCAACACACTTGGGCCTTATTTGCACTCCCTTTTTACTTCAGCACCTATTTTTCGTCTTTTAGGCATAGATATGGGTCGTTTTAGCTCCATTTCTTCTCTTTTTCACAATTAGTCATAATAAGAGTGTAAAACCTGAAACAAAGCAAAAACTCGCGTAATATCATAATAAATCAATATAATAAACGGAAAATGCTATAAATATCTATGGATTTCAGGCTAAATATACGATATAAAATCGTGTTATCAAATTCCCCCAGACTTGAACCTTTGCTTGTCCTCAAGCAAAATAACAAGATAGAAATGGGAGGACAGCGAAATGAAACACGCTTCCACCACATCGTTCGGTCATACTCAGCTACATTGTGTTCTTGTTTGAAAATAATGTTGCAGATCCAAACAATAAACTTATAGTAGCGACACTAGACAACTCCCAGTATGCATACCAATCCGAATCATGCCATTATAGCTCGACCTTTTGACTCGTCATCATGTTTTACCCTTTTCATTCGCGCGCAATCACATTAAGCCCATTATCTTGACACGCACATAGCAGAGTAGTTGGTTAGTGACTATGATCCTTCTCATGGAGTTCTGGCACAATATGTGGTATACTCCTTAGCATTCACTTGTAGATTTTGGGGAATCGGACAATAGTCCTTCCTACCAAGTTCAGTACCAGATGACTTCTGAACCAATCAACGATGAGTTTTTAAATTCTTTGTATTTGAGATTTGCGACCGTTAGGTTAAATGATCTTGTGAGGATCACCTTACTTAGTAGGCACATTTCTTATTATGGTTAAGCACATAATTATTATTATGAGGATCATACACTTATATTCATCGACTCTCTACGTAGTTTGTATCTAAGACGGTGCCGACTGCTAGAATAAACTACTAAGGGTTACTTCAAAAATTAAAGTCGATGGTTTCGATATAGCGGGTATTCAAATCGGTTACGCATACTTGGGGGTTTAAGAGTGTCGGGACAATAAGGGTATTGACTTGAATCAATTTCTATGCGTTGAGTGTTTGAGTAGCTTCGTATTTCTCAAACGTGTGGGGTTTGCGTTTATCGTTTAAGAGCAAAATTTTTGTTATGGCTCAAGAAAATGGAAGAAATTGAAATAACTACGGAATTATAAAGATAAGACTTGAAATTCCATAAATATTCTTTATTGAATTAGAAAAAACATTACAAGGAAGGGAAATAAACTAAAAGGAAAGGAAATAAACTAAAAGGAAATAAAACTAAAGCAAGTAATACGACTCCCCCAGACTTAGATGATGCAATGTCCTCAGTGCATGAGAACTACTCCTCAGTGTTGCGGTTGCGTGAACTGCTTGCGCCTCTTGTACGAACACGGCGACGTCTATCAGTAGGAGAGCCATTCACACGAATGTTAAGATCATGCAATTGTGTAGCAATTTCAGTGTATTGGCCTTCGTTCCTAATAGCATAGTCACGGTGCTCCTGTTGCATCTCTCGAATAAGCCTCAGTGTTTCATTTTGATTTGTCTGCATAGCTTGAAATAGGTGGTCTTGTCGTTGAATTGCAGCATACATGGCATCAAGAGTGATAGGCGGAGGGTTGTTTTGAGGAGGTTGGTTGTCATCAGCTTGTCCTTGGTTGAGTTCTTCTTCATTTGCATCCACAGGTTCATTAGGATGTTCAGGTTGGTTATCTTGAGGATTGTCTTCAATGAGCCTCCAACGCTGAACATAACGGATGTTGATTCTTTCGGGGCACGGAGGGATGACATAAGGAATCAGAACTTTATTGACGACCAAAGTGTATCGGCCATCATGGCGGGGTGAAACCAAGTGAGAATCACGGCAATAAGTGAGGTCGAGTGATTGAGCAGGTAGCATGAGATGAGAGAGGGAGAGGAGATCATCACCAAGACCTAAAGCACATGCCAAGGTGGTAATAAGTCCGCCAAACAAAAAGGGGTTTGTAGCGGGGGAGTTGACACAGCCTTGGATATGTTGGAGCATAAAAGGTGCGGCATTGAAACGGATATTGTTAAGCGCACAGTAGAGGAAAAATAGTTCGTGTTGGTTTACCTTATGGTTGTTGGATCTCGCAAAAATAGTGTGCCCCAAAACACGTTGAAAATAACGTATAGCGGGGTTTTGAATGTGAGAAGCATGTAGAGCCCTCCAACCGGTAGGAACTTCGCCAGTTAGATTAAACCACAGGTCGAAAGCATGTTGCTCCCATGAACGACCATTGAGTTCTTGAAAGATAGTGCGGAGAGCATTTGGTGACGTATTAAAGTGCAAGTACGTAGCCACTACTTCTTGATCCAAAGTATATTCACGGTTGAACATCCGAAATTGGATGCTACCGGTTGAGAGTGGTTGATTAGAAGGAGTGTCGTAGTTGAAAGAACTCAAGAATTCTAAGACGAGCGGCTCATAAGTTGGTACGGGTTCGGTACAAAGATGGTGTAGGCTAGATTTAGTGAGTAAACGGGTGACACCATCAATGAGGCCTAGAGTTTCTAGATATTCGATGTTCACAAATTTTGTGGGAACAACCGAACGTTCGTAGAAAGCGAGGTATTTGGTTCTTTGAGCATCATTGTCGTCTTCTCGGAAGATAACATTGTTAAGGTTCGGGGGTGGTCTCTCTGGACGCACACTACGGATGATTGAACGTGGAGGCATGGTGAGTTTAGAAAGAAAAATAGAATGGATAGTAGAAGGGTAGAAAAAATGGTTTGAAGGTTGTGAAAAATAAGAGTGGTGGTGGTGTGGTTTTATAGTGAGGTTTGAAAATGGTGTGGTTAATGGAGAATTAAAATGGAATTATGGTGGTGTTTGAAGTTTGAATGGAATAGAAGATTGGGAAATGATGAAGAGTTAAGAGGTGAATGATGGAGGATGAATGATGTTTATGGTGTTTAAATGGAATAAATAAGGGGAAGAATGAGGAAGATTGAATGATGAATTTTGAAATTCAAATTCAAAATTCAAGAGGGAATAAAGATGGTCTTTTGCGTGGTCAAATGGTGCGGACTACTGGCCTTGGGAGACGCGCGTCTCAGGCAGTCAGTCTGCTGGGGGACAAGGCATGGAGACGTGCGTCTCCTGTCCTTTGCATGCTGAGGATGGTCCCACAGAGGTGGAGACGTGCGTCTCCTAGCTTAGGGAGGTGATCTCCACGCATGCAATGGTCAAGACAGGTTCTGACAGATAACATTAAGTATAGAATAATAGTTCAGAACAGTGTCATTATTTCATACTATAAACAGCAAAAATAATGGTTACCAGGAATATATTGCAGTTAATAGTGATGTAGTAAAAACACAACAGCAGTAATAAATAGAATATTGCATTTAAAATTAACCCGGTACTGAGTGTTAACAGGAGCAGAATGTAAAAGTGCAGAAAATTAAATTCTAAACTAGGAATTTGAAATTACTAAAACTAGAAATAAAATCTAATAATCTAATCGGTAACATCTAGCCACGTCTATTGTTGTGCACATTAGAATAAATGTGTTTGAAAACTTCGTTGAACTGAGCATTGACGGTGTCGATGAAATCGAAGAAATGCATTTGCAAAGTGTGAAGCTCGTTGCGCACATGTTGTACATCTTGTTGCAGTGCAGTGATGGCTTGCTCGTGCGTGTTCAGATTAGGCATTCTTTGATTCACCGATGCGGTGGATGCAGCGGGTTGTTGTGGCTCGAGCTCGACATCAGTCATATCAACAGTGTAATCATCAGCAGAATCTTCAGAAGGAGTTTCAGGCTCATACTCAGGTATAGGTTCATCTACAGAAAGAGATTCATAATCAGGAATGGGTTCATCTTCAGGATTAGGGTCATAGTATCCAGGAGGAGTGTCAGGCTCAGATTCTGATACGTGCATTTCCTCATCAAAATGTTCATAAGCTTGAGGGGTTTCAGGTGAGGGTTCTCTCTCAGGAATCTGACCATAGTAAAGCCAGTTAGCAGGGTTGTGCACACTCGTCTTTGGACTCGGTAAGGTGAACTGATCCAATACTTTGTTATCAATGAGTAAATCAAACTGATCAGGTCCAAGGTTACCGATGATACCTCGGTTAAAGCAGAAATGAATGTCCATAGAATTGTGGGAACCAAGAGGTGTCAACCTAAGCAAAGGTACTCTCATTCCTATAGCATTAGCAATCATAGTGACAAATCCGCCGATCCTAATAGGTGAAACTTCGTCTTGCATGATGCGCTCGAAGTTTGTTAGCATGAATGCGATGGCATTGACCGGGCGATTCTGAGAGGAGCAGAACATGATGAATAACTCTTCTCTAGAAACTTCAGTGATATTATCAGGTTTTCCAAAGATGTAGTGAGCAATGATCTTATGGAAGTATCTGAAAGCGGGGTTATGGATGTTCTCAGACTGGAATTCGTTCTCTTCAGGGTTGTCG